>NW_009709065.1:0-35035 GCF_000703405.1 Apaloderma vittatum
GCAGCAGGTGGAGGCGGCCCGTGGCGTGTGAGAGGTGGCGACGAGGAGGCGCTTGTGTTCCCGCTGCTCTTTTCCCGAGACCGGTGCCGATATGGGCTTTCTGTTTCGTGGTCGTGCTCGGGGGAGGAGACTTTCCCACGTGCTTAAATTTGGTTTTGTAACTTTGATACTTTGCTGGTTAGCATGCTGGCATAGTCTAGTAAATACGTCAGAGGAGTGGGGGTTTTGCTAGGGTTTTTTATCTTTTTTCCTTCCCCTTAGCAAAGGTTACACTATAATTTTATATGTGGTAAGGTATAGGATTTGAGCTGTATTTATACATGAAAAAAAACCCTGAAATGCTTAAGTGACAGTTCAGGATGATGTATCACCTGTGGTTAGGGCTTCTCTAAGTGCTCTTAATTTGGTATGTTTTTCTTTTTTTTTTTTCCCTGGACTTAATCCTGCTAGTTCTGCTTATGCAGACTGGAATTCATTATTCTTCCATGAAACATAAGTGACTAATAAATTTGCTGGTTTGGATTAGTTGAGCAGCTGACTCATGTAAATATTTCTCACTTGTATATAAAAGCATCGGAATTTAGTTGTTTCCTATTGGCAGTTCCATGCACTAAATACACACAAGTTACGGTTTCTTTGATTTTTTAAAAAGATTGTTGTAATTATCACTATTTGCAAATGGATTGAGGTCCCACAGAGACTTTTTCTCGTCTATGGTGTTGAGGTTTTGTGTATTCTGGTAGAAAACAGAATTTCCCAACAAGTGAAAATGGGCAGCTTTAACATTATTATCTCTGATGTTCTAGTACAGCAGTCTGTGTCACGGTTGTATGTTTGCTGGGTCATCTGTTTAACCAACAGGACAGCCTAAACAAGCAACAAATGAATAAAAGTAAAACCAGGCTTTATTGTTTTTGCCTTTTTACGTATTGCCTTTTAGAGTGAAACGTGTCAACCGCAGTGCTAAGAGGAATAAATACAATTGATCTGTCAGAGGAAATTGAGGGCTCTTGATTTTGAGGTAAAGTGACTGTCAGAGTACAGTCCCAATTTGAAACTTTGTCATAGTTCCTAGTTTGGGTGGTAGCTGCTGAATAAATTGGAACAATCTTCTTTTTCCTTTTCTTTCTTGTTTTTCCTCTTGCTTGTTGTGTGGGGTTGTTATAGGCTTTGAGGCACAGTAGTTTGTGAGGCATTGTGCAGAGTTACACTAATGGGGGCCTAATTTCAGGGTCCAGATGCTGTTGTGCTGTAATCCTTTGGGATCACAGCAGTCATTCCAGTGCCACGGTGCTGGCAGGGCTCATGCTGTTGTGGCGTGTGACACATCCTGTTGAGGCCAAGGATGTCCTGCTTTGAAATGCCTGACAAAATAGCATTTTCAATTAAAATTAAAATGAGCTGGGTAGATTTGTGAAGGACATTATTTTTGTAGGAGTGAGATGCTGTGCAGTGTCTAAAGTAGACTCAGTTGGAGTTGTACCCCCTTCATTGGTGTTGCTTGCTGCAATACCCCCTCGAGATTTATCTCTCAGAGCCTGTATCTAGTGATGCATGTGTCTGTCTATTGCTGCTTTTGGCATGGTTTAAATCTTGTTTAAGAGAATTCTGTATGTAGTAGGGAACAATAATTTTCAGTTTAGCAAGGATACTGCATACTGATATTTTTGTGATACTTTGTGCTAAGCTTCTAAATGATATGTCAAGATGCTGAGTTAATATAGAAACTAGTTTCCTTCCAACTTTATTAAACAATTTACATAAATTGCAAAAATTAGCTTTTGTAATTTTTGTCTTATGTTTTCACGGTTGTACAAAGATTGACTCTTCAGTACTCTTCATGCTGTGAGAGAAGCTGTGCAATGAATGTATTTTTTTCCTGTGTGGAGAAATGATAGACTAGCTAACTTTTTAAAATAACTGTACTTTTAGAACAAGATTTCCTAAAATCACAGTTGTCCCAAGACAGTTTTGTGACTGACTCCTGGAAGAAATTGTATGTGAAGATACTTATTTTCTAGTAATTAAACTTTAATATGTTGTATGAATCTTAAACTTTTAAATTTGAATTTCTTAAAACACTTCTCTTAATATTTAGCCTCTTTAAACAGTCTTAGATAACTGAAAAGTTAGATTACCTTTTGGGGTTTTTTTGTGTTTTTTTTTTCTTTCATAGACAATGATTTGCAAGGAACAAATAGTTCAGGATCATTGGGTGGTCTTGATGTTCGTAGAAGAATCCCTATAAAGCTTATCTCAAAACAGACCAATAAAACCAAACCTGCTCCTCGAACTCCGAGAAATATGAACAGGATGCCTTCAAAGACTGGTGATGAAGGTAAATTAATATAAATGCTAGCCATGTAGTAGGGATGCGTATTATTGTGTGCAGCATTGTTCAAGACTTTATTGAGCCTTGGATACTTAGAGTCCAAGATTCTGTCCAAGTGCAAAACCAGTTTGAAGTTTCCAGGTATTTCCGCACTGTATGGATGAAATGGTGCATGTTCCCACAACAGACTGGCTTACTGTTTTGACTGTACTTTTCTGTAGAATGGGCCCAGCAGATTGGAAGTGCTTTGGCATTTCTTGATGATTTCAGTATAGAATGACACACGCTTTTAATAGCAGCCAGTGTCAATTAGGAAAGCATTGTGGTTGGCTCGCGTCTTTCTTCTCTTTCATTTTTCCACAGAAGAATTTGATTTTAACAAGGAGGAGCGATACGAATGCAAAGGAGGTGAAATGTTTGGCAGTCAAAGAAGGTTCCCTGGACCCATCTTTTGGGACTATAAGGTAAAGTCATGGATGGAAAGTCATGAAACTTTGTAAATCATACCAAACTGAAGGTAGTCCTGGTACCTACCTTCTTAAATAAAAGTGCTTCCATTATTTCTGACTGACTGAAAATAATCCTCTGCTTTCTCATCTTTGTGATGTTCTTGCTTCCTTCTCAACTAATTCAGAAATAATGAGTGCGTCAGTGATGACTGAAATGAGAAGCTTTAGTGATGTTGGTTGTTTTCTCCCACCCCCTTCTCTGTCCCATCAGATAAACTTGCTGGGGGAAAAGGATGATACACCGGTCCATTTCTGTGATAAGTGTGGATTGCCCATCAAAATGTATGGACGCATGGTGAGTGAAATTATCAGGGGAAGATGCAGCCATGGTTTCCCTTTAGGTAAAATCAGGTTTTACTGTGTTTCTGTGAGGCCTCTAGAGGTTACTGATCTCAACAGGCCTCTGAATAATCATCAGAAGACTATCAGGATGGAACCAGGGGCCTTTGTTGCTGGAGTGGTTTTGTTCCATCTGTCTGGTTGAGTTCACTTTACCCCCTGACTTAATAAAGTAAGCTTGAAAATGTTAAATGAAAAACCAGAACATAGTCACCAACAAAAAAACCTTTTGAGTTCAGCAGATTTTGACCTTACGCCACTTAGCTTTAAAAATGAGCTCTTCATAGCGAATGAAGACTTGCAGTGCAGTTAGAAAACACTGTTCATTTTTATGTCCCTTTAAAACTAGTGTAACAAAATCCCTGAGATTAATTTAGATTTGTAAGTGTGATGTAACAGGCTTCAGGATCTGACTTAATGATAGCTAATGCTTCTAAAACTTCCTTGCCAGCAAGACAAGTATAGTTAGATTACGTGTGCACCTGGTATGAGTGTTCAGTGTTGTTGTTACTGCAAGGCTTAAACTTTTGCCTATAAGTTTTTGCCAACACCTAAAACATAAATGAACCTTATCCCCCCAAACCCAAACTCAATACAAACTGTTTTAGAAAGCTTCTATGGAAAGGTGCTGTAAACTGCTACCTGCCACTGTGCCTGTTCACCTCCTAGGTAACTTAGTTTTATTATTAGAAATCATGTGCTGTTGAACTATATTCTGCAAAAATACATATAAGGAGTGTTAACAAAGCTGGTTTTTTGTCTCTAGATACCTTGCAAGCATGTTTTCTGTTATGACTGTGCTATACTACATGAGAAAAAGGGAGACAAGATGTGTCCAGGGTAAGTTAGCTCAAGATTTGTTATTAAAGGAAATGTAGGAAAGGAACTTATATTTATGTGATTTCAGATGCTGTATTAATACGGATTTTATTTGTGTATATGTAGCAGAGGCACTACACCACTTGATTACAGTTTTGTGTCCCATGTTTTGGGACTATTAGAGATCGGTGTTGGCTGTTTTAGTATTGGAGTAGATCACCTGTTACTGCTCCTATTTGAAAATGACAGTTTAATTTACTTAGTGAGAGTGACTCGGTAAACCTTTGCACACAGAAGGAATTTGTGAAGACAGAGTGGTGCTATATATAAATTTCCACCTTGTGAATTTTTTTCTGTTCTTTCACAGTTGTGTTTGGAGACTTAAAAACTATATAAACCTCAGAATCAATGAAATGGGTTTTTTTGTTGCTGCAGTGGGGAAGAAATTGTCAGTTTTAGTTTGGGTAATTACAGTGAGCTGGTTGACTTTAACCAAAAAAAAAAAAAAGGCAGCTTGAGCTCTTTAACAATAAACCAATACTCTTTTCTGCTTTAGCTGTAATGAACCTGTGCAGCGAATCGAGCAGTGTGTACGAGGGTCTCTCTTCATGTGTAGCATTGTTCAAGGGTGCAAGAGAACTTACCTGTCACAGAGGGACTTACAAGCTCACATCAACCACCGTCATATGAGAGCTGGAAAGCCTGTTACTCGTCCTCCGATCGAACCTGTGCATCCTCCTATTGCCCCGCCGCCTGCTGAAATTCCTGAGCGTTTCATAATGCCGCCCGAGAAGCATCATATGAGCCACATTCCGCCAAAGCAGCACATCATGATGCCACCACCTCCGTTACAGCACGTGCCACACGAGCATTACAACCAGCCGCATGAAGACATTCGTGCGCCTCCTGCAGAGATGTCCATGGCTCCGCCGCCGCCTCGCCCAGTCAGTCAGGACACCTTCCGCATTTCAACGAGAAAACACAGCAACTTAATAACAGTCCCTATTCAGGATGATTCGAATTCAGGTGCTCGAGAACCGCCTCCGCCAGCCCCTGCACCTGCTCACCATCATCCTGAATACCAGGGTCAACCGGTGGTATCACACCCTCATCATATTATGCCTCCACAGCAACATTATGCGCCGCCCCCACCCCCACCTCCACCAATAAGCCATCCGCTGCAGCACCCTCCCCAGGCAGCAGGTACTCCTCACATGGTTTATAGCCAAGCTCCTCCACCACCAATGACCTCTGCTCCTCCTCCAATAACCCCGCCACCTGGACATATCATTGCCCAGATGCCGCCATATATGAATCATCCTCCTCCAGGACCTCCCCCTCCTCAGCACGGAGGGCCCCCCGTAAATGTAAATGCGCCCCCTCCCCATCACTATAATCCTAACTCTTTGCCGCAGTTCAGTGAAGATCAAGGAACTCTCAGTCCCCCTTTCACACAACCTGGGGGCATGAGTCCAGGGATTTGGCCAGCTCCGAGGGGGCCACCTCCGCCTCCGAGGATGCAAGGGCCTCCTGCTCAGGCTCCGCTTCCTGGACCACACCACCCTGATCAAGCCAGATACAGACCCTATTACCAATGATACGAGCAGTTATATGAATAGAGTGCTATGAAGAGGAATAATCTATATACAACAGCCTTTTAATTAATTGTTTGGGGGTTATTTTGTTGTGGCTTTTTTTAAAATACTGTCATTTTGACTGTAAGACATTTTGGCGTTTGGATCTTAAATGATTTTTAAGCCTTGACCGTAGGACTCTGACTTCAAATACTCTGTAGTGCTAAAATAAGTGGCTTAGTAGACCACAGTTGCATTTTAACAGAACTTCTGTCTCTAGTGTGGCTAAGTTGTCCTAAGATGAACACTTTTAATGTTATTTCCTGGAGAAAATGAACACGTGTTGTACCATTCTGAACATTGTTTTGTTAAATCCAGTGTTTAGTTTCACTTGTGATACGTTTTTGTTAACCTGTGTACAATAATTAAATTGAAATATGGTTGTAAAAGTGGTGGGTTTTTATATGAAGTCAACACACATACTTCCGGGACACAGTTTCAGCACTAATGCTTTCCAAATGGGCAGCATAATGAAGCATTAAGGGAACTTTAATTCTCTTCCTAACAGTTACCATTACTTAAAACAAATTGAGGCTTTGGTGAGTTCATGGCAATAGAAATCAGACATGCAGAATACTACATTTCGGCTTTTTTTTTTTTTTCCCTTTAAATTTATACAGCAAGATAAGTTTATCAGAAATAGAGCTTTGGGCATGGCATGAAACCATGTAATAATGTATTGTGGGGTTTGGTGGGCTTTTGGGGGGTTGGGATTGTTTTTTTTCAGGTTATTTTGTTTTGAAGCTAGTTTTGATTTGGAAGGTTCTGTTTACATACACACTACTCACTGGAGCTGAATTCAAACTATGGTGTTTACCTATGGCTATGCCTTTGTGTCGGTGGCTGTGACTTGGCGTGCCATGTCTGTGAGAAGCAGAATGTTTTTGGTAGGGCAGGGGTGTTTTCCTCTGTCACTTTATATAATATGTAGAGTAGGAAAACTTCCCATTTGGGCAATCTGAAAGAAATTGTTTGAAATCCCGTATGTAGATAAAAAGAAATAAAAAGCTACACATCCTTTATCTGTTTCAATTTTGTGATAACAGATTTAATTGGACAGACAGTAGTCAGGTGCTTTGGTTTTTTTTCAAAAAGTAGGAATATAAGCAGGCCCTCATGTCTGTTTTTGCCCAAAATTTATGTTTTACAAGCATACTTTTAAAGAGAAAAATATAAAATGGAAATGTTCTGGTTTTTAGTGCAGCTGGTAGCAGAACTGGACAACACTAAGACAGTGCTGTCTGTTGTATAGAGTGCTTATCTTTGCTTTTCTAATCGAAGTTAGTCCTGAACCTTTGTTTTTTTCAAAGTCCTGCATTTCTCACAGAGTGCTTTTTAGTTGAAGAAATCCTCTAGATTATTTTCTAAGTTTTTTAATTTCCTGCTCTTCTCAAATAATCTGAACCATCTTAAAGCCTCTGTCTTACTATTTATGTCATAAACATTTTTCCCTGCCTTGTAAGTGTTAAATTTATGGCAGTGCAACGTTCCAAATTTTGTAATTTTACATACAAACCATGTATTTTTAATTACCAGAGCAGGGACTCTTTACATTTGCTCTCTGTCCTTGTGACCATGGACAAATCTTTCAGACTACCTTTCAGATAAGTACTTCTTTAGAGCTGTGCATATTCTGTGACAAATAAATTCTAGGGAATGCAAAGGGCCAGTAAGCATTAACTTTAAAAGTCTGCTTAGCTCAATATGCTTCTTTCTAAGACAGAGTTCTTTGTTTTGGTTTCTCTGAAAAACAAGCTATTTTAAATAATACACAGGCGAGGAGAAAGAGGCTGTTTGTGTTAGGGTGCTATGGTACGGGGTTGGTTGAAAATGTAGTGTTCAAGTGTTTATGAAGGTGAAAATGGCTCTTACCAGCATTATTTTCTTTCGGTAACTTAATAAACACAGGAGGAAATTTTGAGGACCCCCTTTTGTCGCTCTTAAGTTGCTTGGTAGGAGGTAGACTGGGCCACATTTATATTACAGCATAAAACTTCAGCTGGGAGACAATCTGCATGTCTGATTAATATTCTTTGCTGCTGCGAAGCCAGACTCTGTGGGCTGTACCTGCTGCAAATGGACTTGCTGGGTACCAGCTTCGTTTTGTTTAGGCTGAGAAGGTAACACGTGAGTCTGCGAGGACACCATGTGACAGGCTTTTGTGCGGGGAGATGCATCGGCTTTGCTAATGCGCTATTGTGGAAATTAAGGCATCTGAAATTGGCTATTGCCTGTCAGTGATGAGGAAATAAGGCTTCTCTTTCCAGCAGGCTGGTTTTCTGAAATGTGAGGCTGCAGACTTTTGTTACGTGTTACCCAGTTTGTTGTGAAGCAGCTGTAGGCTTCAAGCTTAATAATTCTTGGTTCAAAGCTATTCTTGAACGATTGAGAAAGTGCTATTCTGAAAATATTGAGCTAGTTGAACTGATTTAGGGCAAACAGTCTTTGCTCTGTCAAAAAGCACAAAAGGTAAAATGTGTGTCACTGTAGAAAATACGTGAGAATTTGTTTATATTTGAGGCAAAGGTGATATATTTCATATGGACAATGACATATCACCCAAAAAATTAGTGGGATCCTTTGAATTGTTTAGTGACTGTGTATCAAAAGTCTTAGCAATAGAGAACTTACTGAAAAGTCGTTTTATGTGAGCAGGGCTTGGACTTGGGTCAAATTTCTGTGTCCTGCTTGTGTAGAAAGACCTAAAGCCATTTTTTATTTATTAAATCTTATGTATACATATGTAACTAAGGATACTGTTGATGCTTTTATATTTACAAAGCTAAAAGTCTTCATTGGTCAAAACCTTATGTTAACAGTCTTCTTAATTTGTTTATGGGGTTTATGGTGTGTTCTCCTTGCGGTTGGTTGGTCGATTGGGTTTTTTTTTTTGCAAGATACATGGTTGTTCCATTGTGATGTTCAGAAATGCCATATATTGCATTTAGTTGTGTAATTGCCAGTCTTAGAAACGGTAAGATATACTAGAAAATTCTTAGGATTCCCAGTTATGTTTCCCTGTGAAGACAAAAATTTGAATTAAGTTTATTTTGAATAAATATCCCTGATTGTGGCAGTGATCTCCCTCCCAAGGTATTGCCGAGCAGATCTCAAGTTTTGAAGAGAACTCTTGATGACATTTGAATTTGTTGCCTTTGTAGGTTCCTCTAGAAAGGTCACGTAAGGGGATGAAAACAGGTTTAATGACGTTTTGTGTCCACAGTGAATAAATGAAAGACACCAGGAGATGACCTGAAAACATCCGTGGTTTAAATGCTTGTCTCCTTACACTTTATCTTCAATTCCACCTATAGCTTTCCTTAAAGGTTTGCCTGCAGCCATGCATACTCTACAAACAAGCTAACTGCATGCATGTGTACTTTGTTTGGTGTGGGGTTTTTTAAAATGCTATTAACATAAAGATTCATTACCTCGATGTGTTAAGTGATACGTGTGCCTTTTAAAAGAGAAAAATGAAAGAAAAGTGGATTTATTTTATAAAATCTGATCCAAGAGAATTAAAAAATCTTACTGGATGGAGTTTCCACTTCTTTTCACTTGCTGCTTTCAAAGGAGTTTCAGATTCTGTTTGTTAAAAGCTACAGTGGAAGTAGCTTGTGTTCATTCTATGTTAGAGTTGGCAGGCACAGCAAGGGAGAAAAAACTCCCGTGTTATGTGAAGTCAAGTGTTCTCAAAAGCACATTTGTGGATATGATTTCTCTGTGGATCGAGTCTGAACACATCTCCCTGTTCTTCAAATATTTTCTGCTCTCTGAAACTCGTTTCTGGTTTTGTGGTGTTTCTCTCTGCATGTGTTGCCGCATCGCTGACAGAAGCATGTGCACGTTCGCATTAGAAGGTGCTGTCAGGGCTGGGAAACTGGAGGAGCACAGCAGTTGCAGTTGCAGCGTAATACTGAGTGTATGGGAAATAAGTCTGAACTTTTCCTGTCCATGTATATGACACTACAGGGTCTAATGCAGGAGAAAAATGCACAAGGTTTGTATTCATTTTGACTACATTTGTAAGGGAAATGTTAATATTACATTGTGTATTTCCCCTGTTTTTTACTTTATGATGTTAAAAAATAATTCCTAGCAATTGCTAAATTATCTTTCTGTAGTGATGCTGCCTTCACAACTGTGAGGTTCTTTGTGTTCAGGTATGTTATGTTGATGCTAATGATTTGTACTAAACTGGAGTAGCTGCGTTTGAGCAATATGAGTGAGAATAATGAATTTTAAATCTCCTTTTAGTCTTGACTTAGCCACAGAGTAACTTCAGAAACTTTCTTACTCTGAATTGTATCCCCTTGGTCTCTAAATATGGGGCATTAATTTGTTGGGGATTAAAAAATAAATTTTAAAATTTAAAAATTGTTTTCAGTTTTCATAGAATCATAGAGTGTTAGGGGTTGGAAGGGACCTCTAGAGATCATCTAGTCCAACCCCCCTGCCAGAGCAGGATCCCTTAGGACAGGCCATGCAGGAAGGCGTCCAGGCAGGTTTTGAAAGTCTCCAGAGAAGGACACTCCACAACCTCTCTGGGCAGCCTGTGCCAGTGCTCTGTCACCCTCGTAGTAAAGAAGTTTCTCCTCATGTTGAAGCGGAACTTCCTATGTTCTAGCTTATACCCATTGTTCCTTTTCCTATTACTGGGCACCATTGAAAAGAGCCTGGCCCCTTCCTCTTGATACCCACTCCTCAGATATTTGTATACATCAATAAAATTCTGTCTCAGCCTTCTCTTTTCAAGACTAAACAGCTCCATTTCTCTCAGTCTTTCTTCATTTTTACTCTCTCCAGCAGATCCCTGTTTTGACTCCATTCATGAGCACAAGAGATTAAAAGATTAAAAACTCCAGCATAGATCTGGAAAGGTGTGGGTGGACTAGCAGCAGGGAGCTGGTAAATTAGCTCTTGAAACTAATCGTTCATTCTGATAATAGGATGCAAGTGGTTCTCAAGTGCTAGAGACATGGTTGTAATACACTTCTGTTAATGGAAATGTGATAATGTATTCAAGTGGGCAGGAATGTTTCACAAAAGAACTTAAGCTTCACTGCCTCAAAAAAAAACCCTAAATGGGTAATTTTCAATAGTTGTGGATGTGTCAGTCGACAAGAGTTTTTTCTTCAGTTTTATCTGTGAAAACCAATGCTTGAACAAAGCTCCAAGGTAACTTATGGTGAATTATTTCCTACATTAAATAAAGTCACGTAAGACCTAATGAAAGTTCCTGCACTTGTTCTTTGCAATTTCTGTATCAGGTAAAATTTCATTTTCTTAGGAAGCAGGAGGGAGCCAGATGCACACGGAAGAGTGAGAGAAGAAAGCTGTCCGCATTCAGCACAGGGATGAGGAAAAGAGAACCGTGAGTGATGTTTTTTTCCAGTAAAGAAGGCTTAAAGATATTTTTTTCCTTAAGAGAAACTTAGCTTGAAATTGAAAAAAATACATGTTTGCGTGTTATAATGCTCTATCCGTGTGGTCCAAAGACCTTGAATAGTTGAATAAATTTGAAATTTTTGTCTCTGCATTTCACACAGGCAATCTCTTCTGCACCACAAAGTGAAAATGGGGCTTGAGAGTAGCCTTGAGCATCACAGGCTTCATGGCTTTTATATTTTCCATCCCCTTGCTGGCTGTAAAATACCTGCTATTTAGTTACCTAGCATCTGCACTGTGCTGAGGAGGCAGGGGCTGAATTTACATGATGATGAATTAGCATGATACCTGTCAGCTCTTCAGAAAAAGAAAGCAGTTATGAAATTTGCCTTTTGACTTTTTCCTGAGTAAAATATTAAAAAGTGGTGCATGGTATTGCTCTAACCAAGGAACAACAGAGCTCGGTGGAGGACTAATAAATATCTAGGTTTCTAAAGGTCCCTGTCTCAAGAATAAGCCGGTAAATCTGCATCACCGTGATATCCCACAATGGAGCAAGACATACGTGCTGCAATCTGCAGGAGGGTAAGCTGCACAGTGAAACATTAATATTAGATTAACAGAGAACAAAGTGCAGAAATAAGCAGTACCTGGAGGGAGAAATCACATGAAACAACAGAAACACAATGCTGCTGTGGTCAACATTAAAAAAAAAAAAAAAGGAGAAAAAAAAAAAAGGAGTAGGGTGATTTAAGAGATTGACAAGTAGCTGGTGGGGACGTGTGACATGAGAGTGCAAGGCAATCTGGTTAAAGCCTGTCTAGGGATCATGTCTGAAAAACGAATAGTTTTGGAAGTAGGATTTCTGTTCTGGGGCACTGCTGTGTCAGAATAGTCATTAATATTGAAATGAATTGTTCTAAGGAATGCAATTTAGAAAATACTGTTTTAACCTGAAGCCTGTCAGCAAGTCCAATGTGGTTTTGAAGTGCAGTGTGTGATATTCCATCAGTTACTTGCTTTTGCCAGGGCTGTTTGCCTGAGTCTTTATACGCACATGTGAGCACAGGGCTGGAAAGAACAGCCTGAGTCAGAAAGTCCGGATTCCACTGGTATGATATGGTATTATTATTTCTGTAAGTATGTTAAGCCTCATCTTCTCCTATGGCATTAAAAAATACCCACTTAGCATGACACAGAAGGCTTTGCTTAGGTCCAGGTGACATCTGTAGTGTTTCCCTTTGGGAGCTCATTTTTTTAATGAAGGTACCAGCTGAATGTGATACATGTACATGTACCTTTTAGAAAACCAAGCGACATTTCTCCCTGCTATTTTCTGACGGATTTTACTTGAAATTTTGTTTTGGAGTCCTTCATACTGCAGAGATAAAAGTAACACTTTCTTCTTCTCTACAGCCCTTCTTCACTGCAAGTCCAAATGCACGCTTCTAGTTGTCCCAGGTTGGTTGAAAGTCAAAACTAGGCTTCAAAACTGAAACCCTTCTGCTTTCAGGCTGCTGTTTCCTTCAGATTCCACGGGTTGTTCCATTTTCCTCTAGGCTGAGGATTTTTATATCTCGAGTACTTGCTATGTTAAATTACAAGTTCTGCCACTTTGGGGATTTGTTTGTTTTTTTTTCTCTGGACTTCCCTAGGGAGTTAATTGACGGCAGTTTTGCAGACTGGGTTGTGCAGACTAGAGCATCAGAGTAGACTCTCCCAGTTGAAGTTCTCTGCATCTATCTGAGAGACCCAGGCAATTCACGCTACACACCTGGCGGCTCTGCACCCACAACTTCTCCCAAGCTGAGTTACCAGACTAGTACATCTGTCTGACACCCACTGCGTCGTATTGATTATGAGCTACCTTGACGGTGAATTGATAAATGCAGCAAGCAATGCAGAGTTGGTAAAATAATTTTTAATAGTTCACTATAAATTCATCTTCTCTTGTATGCTTTACACCAGCCCAAAACAATCAATGAATCATGTTTGGATCTGAAAATGCTCTGGCTTTTCTGAATGATCTTCCTGTTTTACAGTAATGCATTAGTCACTGTGTACACTATGCTCATGGTAGAGAGCTGAAAACAAGTTAAATAATTCAGTCTGCTAAGTATCTTACAAACCACCAAGAAAACTTTATACAAGTTATGTACAAGCTGAAGAGAAAATAACACTCCCAACTATTAGTCTGTGTTATAAATTACAAGATTTCAACTATTTATATAGTCTCTAGTAACTGTACAGGTTGTCTACAAACAGATATGTGTACAAGTATATGCAAATAGGGTTGACATTACCTGCTTCTTCAACTTTGCCAGTAGGCTGTCAACAAGGTAGGAAATTAGAAAATCTGTGTGATTTTAGCTTTTATGTGTATACATAAATACATTTCTATATATACAGAGACACATAAAGACTAACAAGCCTGTTCCAAAACTTGGAACCTAGCCACATGCAGTAAATCCTTCTTAAAGTACTTTAAAAAGTATCGTCTCTCTTCTTGTTCATCACAGCTCGTTACCGAATGCAGAGGATTCATCTTCTGTAAGTGGCATGTTGCTGGAGGGTATTATATTTAGAAAATTAAATCTAAAATCTTGTTGAAATCTGTAGGAAATAAAAGAAAAAAATGTCACCCTCTGCAAGGAGTAGCCAGGGTATGTCCCCTCTGGTAATACATAAAAATTTGCTCATCTAAAGCATTTGTGTGGAAGGACTGTGTGGTCTGACATTTTCTTCTTTTGGGACTGCTATGTGCTGGATACTACCTTTCTCTGAGTCTGTGATGAAAGGCTGTGTGTCCCCCTTTCTTATCCCTGTCTCCAGACTCCCCTTCTTCCGCCACAGACATTGAGATAAATGGGACTAATGCTGATGTCTCTGCCACACGGACGTTTTGCTGGTGAGCTGATTGGGGGGAACTGTGGTGGACAAGTGGGGACAGCTGGTGAGAGCCTGGTGAGCTGGCCTCTGCCTGTCTTCCCTCTGCAGACTCTCCGTGTACAAGGCAAAGCTTGTGAGCCCAGCCCCACGCCTCTTGCTCCTGTAACGCTTTGCCTTAAGTCATATCCCATCAATGAGCTGTCTGGGTGCTTTCTGCCCTGGGCTGACACGAGAGCTCAGGGGTGAAGAAGCCTTTGTTATCCGAACTAGCAGCTCTTGACAGCAGCTTTTGGGGCCGTGCTTTGTGTGGTTGGATTGCAGCTACTGGAGCACAGGAGTCTTACCGTACACTCCCAGCTGCGCAATCCGTTGCTGGGTTTGATGGTGTAAATGTTGCTGCTCTTCTCCTGCAATGAACACAAGAAGTTGTGGGTTAGGAAATAGATTGCTTCTTTTTCCTTTCTTTTTTTTTTTTCTTTTTATCACATTGAAAAGGGTCTTGCTTTTTAAATCTCTGTAACACCCTTGAGAAGCTGAACTGAAGGAAGGGAGCTCTCACTTGTCAGCCCTTTATGCCCACTGCCAGGTCGCCAGGTTACTGCAGAAGAGCTGAGCCAGTTCAGATAAGTGGGATTAGACAGTTTCCAGGTGAGTGACATTCTGGGTTTGGTACTTTTAAACAAATTGAACATACACGGCATCCTTTCTTGCTCGTCATTTAAGAGCATTCCCAGAAAGGCCAACACCAAACTTGGCTGTACTAATTAGTCTGCGTTACTTTAGTGCTCCTTTTGAAGGTAGACAGCATCGAGTTTGCCTTGCAAGAGCCACTGCAGCAAATGCAGCAGACCCTGCCAGTTGGTTGACAACAAAGGGCTGCTGATGGACGGGCGGGGATTTCTCTTCCGCACCGTGCTGTTCCCAAGGAGGTGACTTCACGTCAAACCTGTGGCCAGGCCAGTCTCCAGCGGGAGTTCCTCCTTTCACTAGTAGTTTGCTGGGCACCTGGAGCAGGCACCACTCTCACTCTCCAAATTTATTGGAGACCAGGTGAGTTTTAATTATTAACTTTTTTAATATAGACATGATGTAGATCACATGACTAGATATGCAGGGCACTGCTAGGAGCCTGTGAGTAATGTAAAGGCACTAAGCTAGTGAAAGATGAAAACCGCAGTGTTACCTCAGCAAGCTTTAGTTTGGGGCAACTGGCTATATCCTTCTTCAGCAAAATGTGTAAAACTGCATCATGAATGGTGAGGAAAAACATGGATGGCTTAATCTCCTCATCAAAAAACGCACATCTCTCCAGTTTGTCCATGAAGCCCTCTGTGGAGGAACAAAATCAAAGCACAAAATGACCTTCAGGCCTTGAAAATGAAGAAATAGTGTATCCTGAGCATGTCTGCTGAACGAACACTGGAATTACTGGTATACTACACTTTTATTTATTAGAGCACATGTGTTCCTCTTTACTGATGTGGAGAGGATGGGATATAAATGCCCATCAGTACTGCCCTGCTTGATGCCAGGCAAAAGGGAATTTGAGCCTCATTTCTTATCTGATGCCTAGCCCAGGCTGGCTATAGTGGATCTTACAGCCCAGAGTTGTACAGCACTGCAGTGGCCGTGGGTAAAACAAGACATTGTGCGTGGGCCCAGCCTGCGGGCGACAGCACGAGAGGGATGCTGCCTCTGCTCAGCTGGATTTATTTGCTATCTGAGACTGGAAGGTAAAACTGGTGTGGTCGCCTGCAGCCGTGCTCGGTGGTGGACAGAGAAGGCAGTGGGATGAGGCATCCATGGTGATGCTGACAGAAAGGCGAGTACTCACCATGTGCCCCTGCAATGTAAATGTCAATGTCGATCCGGACAAATTCTTTCAAAGTCTGTTAAACCGGAAAGAGGCACCGTTTAGATACTGCTGTTTGTACTGATGACAGCTATTGTGGTGATTAGCCAGAGCAAATAGACAACTTTAAGACCTATGATGGTAAGCAGCTCTAAACTCACTCTGCTGCACCTAGAGGCAAGAGAATCTGTTCACGTGGCTGTGGACAGGGATGATGGATCCTCTTGGAAAAGGGCGGGACTAAATACATTTAGCCCACAGTGAAAAAGGTTATCTTTCATAAATGGTATGGCTTTATTATACCTACTTGACACATGATGAAACTAAGACTCCAAAGTCTTCTGAGATTTTTGTAACTGGGAATTTGAGGAGAGCTATAGTTCCTACTGACATGACAGGTGTTTAGTTTCTGTGGAAATGGATTTACACACCCTCCATGCCTCTAGATAGTTAACTTTAGCTACTACTGTTTGAAAATGCTGTTCTTATTGCTTTGTTCAATGTCATCCTGGAAAGTGAGAGTGGGATCAGAAATGAAACTTCAATGCTCCAACTCCCAGCCTGGTGTTTAAAGCTGTGTTTCATATTTATATTTCTGTAAAGCTTCCCAAAATCTTACCAGGTGAAGAAAGGGTGCCACAGCCAGCACTCTAATTCCAAGAAAATTTAGCTTGACTGTTTAATCCATTTCCTAAACATTTTCTATGGAAAATGTACGTTAAAATCCACATAAACTTAAAGGTTACCACTGACTCTCCAGTCCATATAGGAATACCTTTAAGAAACAGACTAGAAACACAGAATAGAATCACATAATGGTTTGGGTTGGAAGGGACCTTTAAAGACACCCTTGCCATGGACAGGGATATCTTCCACTAGATCAGGTTGCTCAAAGCCCCATCCAACCCGACCTTGAACACTTCTCTGGGTAACTTGTTCCAGTGTCTCCCCACCCTCACTGTAAAGAATTTCTTCCTTACACCTAATCTAAATCTACCTTTTTTCAGTTTAAACCCATTGCCACTTGTCCCGTCACTACAGGCCTTGGTAAAAAATCTCTCTCCATCTTTCTTATAAGCTCGCTTTGAGTATGGAAAGACCACATAAAATATCCCCAAAGCTTTCTCTTCTCCAAGCTGAACAGCCCCAAATCTCTCAGGCCCTTTGTGATAGGAGAAGTGTTCCAGCCCCCTGATCATTTTTGTGGCCTCCTCTGGAGCTGCTCCAACAGGTCCATCCCTTTTCTGTGCTGAGGACTCCAGAGCTGGACACAGCACTGCAGGTGGGGTCTCACGAGAGCAGAATAGAGGAGTATAATTACCTCCCTTGAACCACTGGCCACACTTCTTTTGACAAAGCCCATGATACGATTGGCTTTCTGGACTGTGAGCGTGCGTTGTCGGCTCATGTCCAATTTTTTGTCTGCTGGTATCCCCAAGTACTTCTCCGCAGGGCTGCTTTCAACCCCTTCATCTCCCAGCACTGCTGATACCAGGGATTGCCCTGATCCAGGTGCAGAACCTGCACTCAGCCTTGTTGAACTTCATGAGGTCCACATGCTCCTGCTCCTTAACCTGTCAAGCTCCCTCTTGTTGCCATCCCTTCCCTCAAGTGTATCCCTCAAGTGTAACAGCTTTCATATGTCTGTCTTTCATATGGTCACTGTTTATCTTGTGAATTAAAATTACCTTTTGGAGGACCCTTATGGCAGAAAAATCAAGGAAGGACACTGATGAGAAATCCAGAATGATGCTGTGGATGTCGACTTGAGGCACAGTGATGCCAGGGGGAAGGTCAGAACCCCAGTTGATCTGAGTGGGCAAGTCTGTCATGTTGGGGGGCTGGTCCAGCTCCTCTATCCTGTTGTTGTCTAATTCTTCATCTGACTCGTGTGTGTGGTTAGCCATGCAAATAAAGCCTTTCTGTGTTGACAGAGAAAAGTGTCACAATTAATACTTCTTTATAAGACCCAGCCAGCATAGTAGTGCATCTTATGCAAGGGCAAGTGAGGTGGCAATGCAAAGCTGATGGACCCATGAAATGGAGCAGGAACCACCCACACACACACCCAAGTTCTGTCTTTCCCTTAACTGGAGAACTCTGGAGATGTTGGCTTTCCTCTCACCAATCATTTTATCATCAGCATAATCAGTTAATGATGGCTTTTTATTGTCCCCCAAAGTCAATTGTCAGATACACTTTGATTTGGTAATTTTGGAACAAATCAACCAAGAGCATGCAGGGTTTGGGCTGGGAGAAAACCAGCTCTGTCCAACCACTAATGAAGCATAAACATTGCCTCTAGGATCTGACCCTGCCATTTGGTGCCAAACAAAGCTCCAGGCGTGTATGGTATGATGCCATACAAGCTCTGCCCACGGTGAAGCTGTAGATCTCTAACTGTGAGAGCCATTTAAAATCTTATTTTTGAAATGCATTTACGTCATAAAGTAGCACCTTAGGGAATAACATATCTAATTAGGACAGGAGGCTGTGAGGTACATGTTTGCAATGTCAAGCCATGGGGCTGGTTGCTTAATTTCCCCCCGGGTGGAATTGCCTTACATACGGGTGTCACTTGCAGCTCTCCTTTCTTCAGCATCTTTCTAATCTTCCTCAGAGCTTTATTGCGTTTTCTCAGGACCCTCACTGGGTTGAATTCAACCTGTAGAAACAGCATTCTGAATAACTAAAAAAAAATCCAAACAGTGACACGAGGGGAAGGACATAGTATCTCCTGCGACTTTCCTTTACAATCATGATGAGCCTAGTTTGAACTTGGTGCTGCCTACCACTATTCATCAATTCAAACAAGGGTTTTTTTCTAGGTTAAAAGTGTTGAATATAAACCAGGCAGGCCTATCTGTACTAGCTTTAGGACACGACCATGGAGAGCATTATAGCAGTGATGATGCTGTAGCACAGGCCAGTAACTCCAGCAGGCTGATAGGGTGCTGGCTAGCCCAGAGCATGTCCTGCTCATCTGCGTTAGACGATGTCCACCCAGGCAACCGAGATTAGAAAGCTCACAGGTTGTACCTGCTGTGTGGGTCATATGCACATAATTTTGGTTTTTTGAAGAAAAACCCCAAAGTTGATAATGTTGGCTTTGTATGTCTCTTGTACCTCTTAGCTGGCTTTACCAAAATTAGATGACAGGTGAATTAGGCTAATAAGGGTTACAAAAATACCAAACTCCTCGAAGTCCCCTGCCTCATCTATCTAGCTGGTGGAGAAAAGAGGTGTTAGAAGTACCCGTATTTGTAAAGAGAGTGATGTGAGCATCTGCATTCACTGAAAAAAACTTTCAGGCTCTTCTGGGTGAAAGCCAAGCACACGGAGTCCCTAATTCTTCTGATGGTTTTCATCCCTCACATGAAGAATTAACTACTCATTACCAATGCTTAGGGTATCAACTGCTTATCAAGTCCCCCTAAAATCAGCAGAATGTGGATGCAAGTTTTGGTTCATTCTGGGGATGGCAGGCCTCTCTGGTGTAGTGGGGAGTCGGAGGTCCTGGCTTTCTGTGCTGGTTACAGAAAGGCCAGCTGCCTTCACCCAGTTGTCATGGAAGACCTCTTTGATAGTGTGATTTCATTCAGCTTTTCTTCGCACTGCTGTGATTATGTTTTTTGGGGGCAAGATGAGTAGACTAGCATTTATTGAGTGTAAATAAAATAAGATTAAAAAAATGTCCTTTTATATTCTCTATGCTTGGACTGTCTTCTAAAGGACTTAAAATGTATATATACATTGTTATGGGATAAGTTTAGCATGAGTCAGGCTGTTCTCTTTCTCAGAGGTGTGTACGTACATGTGGGATTACAGAAGTGGCAAAAATATTCGAATAATTAATGCAAAATTAATCTTTGAACTGTGGACTGACTGCATATATAATTATTGGGAAATTGTGTTTACCTTAATGCGTCATGCAATTCATATGCTCAGAATGACAGCCCCAGGTACTTACAGCAGCGATGAGTTTTTCTCTGAAGAATTCAACATTAGCGAAGAAGATAGGAGCTGAGCATCTGAAGATCTTCACTCCCTCTAGCTCGTAGATCTGTCCAATGAAGCAAAAAGTGTTAGTAACAAGGTCTGCTATAGAAACACAAATCCAACAGGTAATAGAAGAAACAGAGCATTTCTTACATCAGCGTAATCCTTCCTGTTTCTGTAGATGTTGCTTCTCCCAACATTAGCCAAAAGGGTGCAGCTCGGACTGTGAACAAAGACACAATTATTTGTACACAATATAGAAGCTTATATAGAAGGGAGGGAACGATCAGAGAAAGCAACCTCAGCTGCAGTGGTAGACTGGAGTGGGACCCCACATTCAAAGGTTTACCCGTGTAAATTATTTTTCCATGCACAGAGGCACCGAGCTTTTGGCCTTTTCTGCACAGGGGAAGTTAATATTTAACAGGAAGCCCTGAGATGTCTTATTGTCTCATCCAACAAGTACTCACATCTGGGAGCGGATCACCACGGTCAGCAGCTGGAACGCCACGGCAGCTGCGAGCCCGATATCCAGGCCAAGAAAAACGGCAGCTAAGAAAGTCACCACCCATATAACCTGTAATGAGCAGGTGGATGGCAGAGGTTATATCAAGGACATACTGCCCAAACAGTTTTTAGATTTGGTCCAGGCTGTTCCTCTGCCTTTGATGGAAGCTTTCATGTTTCCTAGGACTTTTTCTTGTAAAACAGGGCCAGACTCACTGACTAGCACCACGGAGTGTTTCTAGGGATGACAATTTCTACGCAATACAGGTTTAGAATAATAGAGGTGTGGATCTCCTACAGGTGATTCACTAAATGCCCAATAAAAATCCAGCAGAAAGGCAAAGTCACGAGTAAATCAGGATCTTGGTAAAGCTGAGAGTGGCAAATGTGCAAATGGTAGGTGCTGTGAATGTACATGACGGATAAACACTAGGTAATACAGAATATTTTTAACCACAGATCTCAAAGCATTTTCATGTGGTAAGTAACTGTTTGGTAGCTGGGAAAACTGAGGCCTGGAACCATTTGGGAACACAAGGAACTGGCTGATGAGTAAGGCAAGAGCCTAAATTTTCTGTGTGCTAGAAGTAACCAGTCCTGCCCTCAAGCCATGAGCTTTACCATTTGGACTAAACCCTTCAAGCCACGGTTATCCCTGGTTTTTTGCTGTGTAACTTCCGTATAGCGTGGTGCATGAGTGTGACAAAATGTCCCTGAATGCATGGCCAATGCAGTAGGCATTTAGACATTTTCTCTAACTGTCTTTGATATTTGATGTTGTATAATGAAATGTATTTTAATACATTTTTATGAAGTGGAGGAAAATGGAGTTAGGAGAGAGAATCGCCTCAAAATGGGTGGGACAAAATGGAAAGCATAAGCAAGGGATTATACAAGTAAAGAAGGGATGCCACTATTGTACTTTCCATTTGGTGATGTAAGGCAGGTATAAAAAAAGATAACCTGTAAGTGAATTTGTGTAATAGATTATTTTACCTGAGTAATTTCTGAATGCTCATGGGACTCAACTTACACAGTCATACTTGTCCTTTCTCCATAGGATGACTATTTCCTTGAACTGCATGAGCATTCCTTTCAAGTTGCCAAGAGCCAAAGATGCAAGGACTGACTGTTAAAAAGACCAAAATACATGTTGGTTTTTAAAGCAAGCAAAGCCAATGTTGGACATTAAGACTTAAAAAAATCACACAAATAGGGCCGAAGTGCAGCTGAAAGGCCAGGGAGCTCCTCCCAGCGTACGGCTGCTGCTGGAACCTCCCTAGCCATGGCACAGTGCAGGGGTCTCGCTTGAGGTCGCAGATCCCACTTATTTTTGGCACCTAAAAGCTGGTGCTCTGACATTTGGTGTTTGGGCATTTGTGTTCAGTTTGAAGAAACAGATCTAGTGGTCCTCTTTGTCGTGATCTGGGAAGAGGAACCAAGATTTGCAAAACCTGGTCTGGCTCCCACTGAAGCCTATGAACACTCCCGGTGACTCCCAGAGCAGGCCTGTCTTAGGCAAGCAGGAGGAAGCGTGAGGCGAAGCTTGTGAATACCTTCTGTAGTGGTGCCAGGAGAAACCCAATGGCCAAGATCACAATCAAGACGATGATAGTTGAGACAATACCAGCAATCTGCAGGAGACAACAATTCCACCATGAATAAGTGCTTGCAGACATTACAGTCAGCTAGGAAAAAAAAAGAGAGCTTTCTTGCGTTAAACACCATCATCATCTCTTGTCCTCTGTACCTGTGTTTTGCCTCCTGTGCTCTCCTGCACACCTGATCTTGACAGAGCAGTGCTGGAAGCAAATCCTTTGAATGATCCACCAACTATATTACCCAGCCCAAAAGCAATCAGTTCCTGAAATAAAACCAGAAGAGATTGTTCTTAAAAGCTGGTTCATGACAGTTCTTTACAAGGCAAAGCATTCCTAAAATTACACGTTTCCCATTTCAATGCAGGGTATTGATTTATGTGTTACTCATCTACCTGGTTGCCATCTATTGGGTAGTCGTGCTTGATGGAATACACTTTAGCCACAGAGAAGGCTACTGCAAACCCAACGATTGCAATGGAAATGCTGTTGCCAATAGACTTTTGGATGTAATCTACATTAGGTGCAACAGGTGCTTGAAACCTGAAAGACAAAAGAGTCTACTTGTTAAGGGTACACTTAAGGAGACAAGTTGTCAAGCAAGTAAGCAAGGCAGGTCATACTGAGATACAACAAGGACTGCAGGTCTGAATGCTGTAAAACTTTGGGGAATCCTTAACTGGAGCAGGGACTCTGTTTATCCATGCTCATGTGTCTCAGAAGGTTCTCACTTACTTGGTCAGGACCAGCCACAGCTTATTTTGCCTGAGGTTCATGCACAGTTCTGCCTTCTGGTTATGCATGGGCGCAAGATCTGACATCGGTGCAAAATCTGACATGTTTCATTGAATGAAACAGCAAACCAAGTATTTACTAAGTCAGGTAACACTGAGTCTCTCAGGCTATCTATCTGCTAGACGATTTAGCTTTACCATTTCCTGCTCCTTTGAACAGGGTCTTTTGCAGATCCTAGGGAGAATTCCTCTCTTTGCTTTTTTGGTTTTTCTCCCTTTCCTTTTTTCAGTGAACTGAATCCTGAAGAATGGAGCCTCTTGAGCAGAAATAGCTGTTCACCTGCAAACTTCATCCAGCAACACCCCTGGGGCTACAAGAGGCAAGCACCCCAGTGAGTAAATGGCTGCAGTCTGCTGCCCTAGTAAGTCTTCCTTCTTTTTAACTTATTGTGTACCTGTTAATTCATTATGCCAAAATTCTCTATATATGGATATATACTCTCTATGTGGATATATACTCTCTATGGGTGTGGTTCTGGAGGACCAGATATTGAGACCTCCAGAAGATAAGAGTGCTTGGGGACATGGGACCAGGCAGGAGACCTTCCCAGGTCTGCTGGTGACAATGCATGTACTTTGAGGGAAATGAAGGAGTTCGGGAGTGAGTAGCTCAGGGAAAGGGACAGACGTCAATGTCCTGCTCAATAGCTGTCTGAGAAAATGAAGCATGCAACTATTTTATGTCACAGCATATTCTTCGTCACATAGGACATGTGCTGTAGTGAGTAGCTTTTGCATATTGAAAGTGTGTCCTCATATTGTTGAGAGCAAAATATTTATTTACCTACTGAAAGAAGATGAAGCGGACTGTTTTATTCAGAAACATAGCTGAATTGACACTGGCAAACTGGAGAGAACATTTTGCTTCACTGGTGAATTTTAAGTATATCACTTACCCTTCCTCTAGTTTTCCGACGACAGCTACATTAAATTTTTCTTCAAACTTAGCGAAATAGGAAATCAGTGCTGCTAAGACTGTCTGAAAGATAATGAAACCCACCTCCATTAGGCACATTCAAACAAGAATGTGAAGAAACTGTTGAGAATTATTACTTTCCCTCTCCCCCACACTCTTATCACTAGCGGCAGAATTATGCCCCAAGTCTGCACATCCTTTCACTGTTCAGATGTCATTTCTGAACCACTTTACAGGTATGGGTTTACCGTCATAAATCACACAGAGTATGTATCAGAACATCTCACTAACAACAGAGAACATCCTGCCCAGTAAAACAGGTGTTTTCTAACAAGGTGCTGTAAAAACTCTGGAGGAAAGCAAGAACTACTTGCGTTTATAGCAGCATCCCCCAGGACTTTAGAAACTTGTTGCCTCTGTGAGGCTTCCCCTGCCCCACTGCTTCTTGGGGGTTGGGGAGGCAAAATTCTCTGCTGCTGGAGTGCAAAACTGATTTGTGCTTAGCCAGGGATGGCCAGGACACTAGTGTGGCACTTGGCTGCTTGCAGGCATGGGGCAAAGTGGCCCCAGCTCTGGGACTGCAGCCAGCTGGTGTCAGAGACAATTTTGTCTGAGTGAAGAATTCCTAGTTTATAACATCCTACTCACTACGGATGTATTCTGTTAAGAACATCCAAGTAGAAGTAAAACATTTCACAATGGTTCATGAACACTGGTCTGTTTTTCCCTATAGGTAAAATGGTAACCAATCATTTAATGCAGAACAGAAGAAATAGTTAAAATTCTGCCTCCCCCCGGCACTATAGTGGTGGAGCAATTGCAAAATCAAAGAGAAGTGACTGTTACCACAATAAGTTCAATTGGGATGGGAGCTGGTAACTTTGCTTTGTATCGGTCATTTATTTCTTTCACCACAAACACAACAACCAAGACAATGAGGGATGTGACAAGGTCAGCGATGTTTGTATCTGTGATTTGGCTGAAAACACTCTCCAAAGTCTGCAAAATCAGAAAGAAACATACAATGCTTTAGAACTAGTAGTGCCCTGGCACAGGAGCACTATCCCTTCCAGAAGAGCATGTATCCGATTTGCTCTAAGAATTACGGTGGTTGGGATTTATTCCCTGTGGCATGAAGTGGATTGCATCTTCCAGATGACAAAAGCAAACATGAAAGACCCTTTCCACCAGCTCTCAACCCTCTCTGCCTGGCCTCCCCGAGAAAGAGTGAAAGCAGCCCACACGTCTGCGACAGGAAACGGGAGCAATGGGATAACTAAGCAGGTGCCTCTCTCTGCTCCTCCCTTCCTGCCCTTCTCCCTCCTTTCTCATCCAACAGCACTCACAGAGTCATATCCAAATCAAATGTATGTGATATCAGTCCCGTGAAAACAAATAATTGAATACTTGAGGCAAAGTCGATATACCAACACATAATGGAAAATATTATCTAATTAGCCCAATGGGGTGTAACTTGGTGTTTGGTATTAAATTCAAAGATTGGTCACATAGTAATAACACATCTCTTGTATTTTTCTCTTGTGCTCCCTCCTGCTTGGCTGTTTTTTATGCTGAGTTCTGTTCTTACTGCCTTGTGATACACAGTCAAGTCATCACCAGTCTCAATAACATTATTAAATAATGAACACTCAGCACTTACATAGATGATGCCAAATGGTTTGTTAAATCCAGGGACAGTTAGTTGAAGCATGAATTTCAGCTGAGATACCAACACATGGATAGCTGCAGCAGTCGTGAAACCGCTGATTAATGATTGTGATAGATAAATAACAATGAATCCAAACTGGAGAATTCCCAGAGCCAACTGAAATGCAAAATGACCATATGTCAGTGTGACTCTTTCATGCTTTTAGGCAACCTCTGCAACAAAGAGATTCATATTTAATGGGAACAAAGTTTTCCACCTAATCCCATAAATCCACAGATTAAGGAAAATACTATCACCAGACTTGCAATAAAAGTTCAGATTTAGCAACAGGGGGCATAAGACTAGTAAGAGTAATTGCTAGAGCAGTTAAAACATATATTTTTTAATTTTATAGCTAAAATAAACTGTATTTTAATATCTATTTTTATTTAATAGCTAAAATAAAATATATTAGGAAGGAAGGAGAAATTGGTGGCCTTTTAAAAAAACAAATCCAAATACTTTACTGTTATGAGATAGAGCTTTTTTTCTCCTTGCTGTGTCTGCATCTTTCACAGTACTCTCACAGCAACTTTTTTCCTACCCAGTAGATTGCTTTTTGTGGTAGGTGGGGTGCAGCTGTGTGGGCTGTAGGCTCAGATCTAGGCAAAACCAGGGATTTCACAGTATGGATCAGTGCCTGGTCACTAGAGGGTGGTTGATAACTCCTGATCAGTGAGCCAAGTCATGTGGGGAGGGGAAGGGAATTACTTTGGTGACTACACCAGCAGCAAACAAAGAGGAAGGCCAGTCCACCATCCATCGATTCACATGCGAGCATATAGATGTGAGCGGGCACACGCATGTATGTTTACTAACCTGAAAAACCCCAGAAATGAAGGTTACGGATGCAGCTGCCATCACCCTCTGCTCATCAATTACTGAGCTATTTGTGACATTTCCATCAGTGTCATCGGGGACCAAGTTGATGACAGCTTCTCCCACCATCAGGCTCAGGACGGGGAAGGGACCTGAACGGCACAAGGAGTTTGTTAGAGACCTGAAAGGGCAGCAGGGACTTCTTCACCAGGGAGGAAGGGCGGTTGGTGTGCCTGAACTTACCCACTGAGATATGTCTGGATGTGCCAAAGATAAAATAAACCAGGGCAGGGAAAAACACTGCATAGAGTCCATAACCAGGGGGGATGTTCACGAGCAAAGCAAAGGCGAGACCTGCAAGGAGAAAGAGCCGGGGCTGGTGATGAGCATGGTACAGGTTGCAGCCAGCAGCCCCTTAGCGCCTGGCTGAGTGGGCTGTGTCAGAGGACATGTTCCCTGGAGGTACCTTGCAGAACAGCCACAAGCCCCGTGTTGATGCCGGAGACGATGTCACTGAGGATCCACTCCTTGAAACGGTATGCTGGCAGCCATGAGACAACAGGAAACAAACGCAAGGCAATTTTTTTGACCCTTTGTGGGGAGCACCTGTAAAGACACAAGAGGACAGAGTTCTGTTTGTGAACAGCTTGGCTGAATGGCAGCCTGTCTTCGAAGGGGAAGTGAAGGGGGAGGGATTGAGGTTCAGGCTGCCAGAGGTCAAAATTTTTTTCAGACACAGCCCTGATCAACCTTTTATGCCGCTTGTGCTTCAAGGAAGACTGGGTGGCCTCCAGAGATCCATTCCAACCAAACCTTTCATAGTACCATGGAATCGTAGAATACTTTGGGTTGGAAGGAACCTTTAAATGTCACTTGGTCCAACCACTCTGCCAGGATTAGGGACACCTTGCACTAGATCAGGTTGCTCAGAGTCTTATCTAACCTGACCTTCGATGTTTCCAAGGATGGGTCTTCTACCACCTCTCTAAGCAATCTGTTCCAGTGTTTTACCACTCTGATTGTAAAAAAAATCTTCCTTATATCTAATTTGAGTCTACTCTCTTTTAGTTTGAAACCATTACCTCTTGCCCTATTGTTAGAAGCTATATTAAAAAGTCGGTCCCCATCTTTCTTATAAGACCTCTTTAAGTATTGAAAGGCTGCAATAATGTCTCCTTGGAGTCTGTGCTGCCAAGTGCCCAGGTAAAGAGAACCTGTCTGGGACACAACTGTAAGAAGACTTTTAAGGGTAACAAAGCAGCTAAAATTCCTTAGAAAAATCTGACATTGCATTTGGTTAATGATATTTGCTTTGTTGGAATCTGAAATGGAAGTTATCAGGATGGAGTTTATGCTGAGAGTGGTAGTTCGAGCTGTTTCTTAGATCTGTATTTAAAAAAAAAAAAAAGAAAGAAAAAGAATCCCTTACCGAAAGTATAGTTTCAGGTGATCCAAAAATGTTTTATGGTATCTAGGCAACTTTTTATGCTCCTCATTGAACAAATTCTCCGAGTACACACGTCTGGCTACAACATAGTGATTGCCCACGGGTTCCACCATTTTTACTGAAATGTCAGGCAAGAATGGTGACTCGTGTGTGCTTCTTTCCGATTTAGTCACTCAGAAACCTGAAATAAAGAACAGGGTTATCTCCTTATGTACTGTGGGGTGGGTAGCCATATCATAGATGAGTGAACTCCAAACAGTGTTACCACCTTCGAAGATCAAAAGAGAACTGGTTGGGACACCTGCTTCTCTTGGCTAGGGTAATCTTCTGCCCTCCTCCTCCTCCCACTGCAGGGCAGTGTTTCGTTGGACCGTGAAGTATTTCTTGCTAAAGGTGCAGCCAAAAGGCACACAAGATGGATTTTGAGTTAATTTATCTCTGAGTTAGCTGTCTACAACTGAAAACCACCTCCCTCACAGAAGACTAATTCTTTAAAAGAACAAACAAGTAGAACTCATGTGGTTTCTCTTAGTGGCACTGCCATGAGAGCTGAGAGCTCACTGGAACCCATCGACGTGTGAGGAGAAAGGAAGAAGGCAAGAGGCCAGTTAGCTCAGTCAGTTAGAGCGTGGTGCTAATAACAGCAAGGTTCTGGGTTCGATCCGCATTTGGTCCCCATGTGTTGCCTGATCTAGCTGAGAGGCATCCCTGCCCATGACAGGGAGGTTGGATTAAATGATCTCTAAGGTCCCTTCCAGCCTAGGCCATTCTATGGTAGGCAGGGCTCTGCCATCAGCTCTTGGGCTCAGAAAGAGGGCTGAACCTTTTGGCTTGGATCCATAGGATGAGGAGATTAAGCTCAGTAGTAAAAAAGCATGGTATTGCTGCTTGTTAAGCTATTTTTAAGTTATTAATAAGATTTATTTCCACATATTATCTGGACTGCTTTTCCCCTGTTTTGTGCTCACAAACATGTCTGACTTAAACACTATTTGCTGCCATGTTCCAACCACATTTGCATGTTAGTACTGAAAAGAAACTGTCCTTGGTCACTCCAGAATTGACCACTGAAGCCTGCATTACACAAAGGAAGACTCAATATTAATTTCAGTCAATACCACTGGGTATTCTGCAGCAATTAATTCATGCCATCACTGCACTGTCCATTGGACTATTTCATATCTATGTGTCACAATCTTCCCACATTCAATTCACTTAAATAAATATACTACCTAAAAACACTTCTCTCTGCCGCAGCCACCATTAAATATTTAATGCAGTGCTAGTCTTAGAATGGTGCGGTGGAACAGCTGGAAGGAATCTAGTCTATCCTGTCCTATCTTCTTTTGACTCAGAGATGAAGATGTATGAAGCAAAAAGTCTTTCATGACACTGATAATAGAGCATTTTTCTCTCCCTTACTGTGAATGCTACTTGGTGCCTTGGTGCTTGCTCGTGGTCTCATGACAGATGCCCAACCAGCACTTGTTCCTCATCCAGGTCTATCGTCTGGCTCAGGCTGCAATGGTCTCTGTGCATTTCTAATTGCGACGTGTGTGTATTTGATATTTGGTGATATCACAGGACGGATTTTGAAGTGGCACAAAGCTGTTTTGCACAGTTGTGAACAAATGGAAGGCTTTTTATCTATGACAATTTTGGCATTAAAATATGAACCCCATCCTGAAACTTTGCTACAGCTCAGGACCCATTATTGAATTGTTTCAAGTGATTTCATTTTAGTTCATTTTAGTTCATTTTAGTTCATTCTGGGGAAAATCATGGATGCGTAGAAGTTCAGATAACATCAGATGAACCGCTTACCACAAAGGATTCACTGCTTTGGCAATGGGTTAAACATTTTTACTATCTGTTTTAACACTAAAAAAAAAAAAAGTTCTGACATATTTTCCAAAACCTGGCAGGTAATTTTTCTGACAGACTAAAAATCTAAGCTTGTTCAAGACCTTTTCCAGAGTCAGTTAAAATCCTGCTCAATCCTGTAACTGTACACTGCTCTCCCTCCCTTTGTTGGGATCAGAGCTCCAAACCTGAGGGTGATGAAATGTCAATGAAAAAAATCGGTTCATATAGTTCTTTCCATGACAGATCTCAGTGCACTTAGATCTGCAGGAAGAAGTTTCATCTGTTGAAGGTTTTAGAATTGCTCTGTTTCCTAGTCTGTGTATCAGTCTTGTAGACTTTTATGTTGCAGAGAAGAATATTGCTGAAAGTCCTATTGAATAGTTTTGTCCATTACACTCTAGGGCACAAGATGTACTATTTGTACCCTTTGAAATGTTCATAAGCCATAAAAATAAAAGAAGTGCATGGGTTACTCTTTCATTTCAGATTTTCCTCAGTGCTGCAGCTGCTGTAGCTTTTGTGAATACTTTAGTTGTCCCTCCTGCCCCTTGCCCAGCCTTTGTTCTTTCCTCAGGCCAAATTTAACACCCTGATCTCAGGGAACGCACAATATGCCTCTTTACAACTCTCCAAATCTCCTTCGGTTTATTTGTGCTTTTCTTGTTGAAGGTGTAAGTATTCTCATGTGTTTTTTCCTTCATGATAGGAACCTCAATTTACTGATTCTCCTCTGGGCTAACTTTGACTCAAAGGTTTAGAGCTGCAGCAGGAGACCTGGAGCCTTACCCCAAGGGTTTTGTCCAGCCGAACCATGTGAGCATGAGTCTGCTTTAAGGGCTCTGCTGCCACGTGGCATTACTCAAGTTAAGTTTAACCAAGACAGCCTGAGCACCTGAAGTGCAGTGCAATGTGTCTTCAGCCTGTTTCCTGGCAGGTAAATGAGACTGTGTGGTGCAACACCTTGCTACAGGCAGATGACCACTGCTGCTAGTCACCAGCTAGCTAAACTTGTCTTCATAGAATTATAGAATGGTTTGGGTTGGAAAGACGATCATCTAGTTCCAATCCCCTGCCATGGTCAGAGACACCTCCCACTAGACCAGGTTGTTCAAAACCTTATCCAACTTGGCTTATTGTCTCGTTCCCTCTTCCATGGGCTCTGTCAGCAGCTATCAGGTACTATGACTTCCTCTTGCTTACTCTCATTTTCTTCCCATATATGTTTAGAAAGATAGAATGATTCTCCTCCTCTATTCTACTCTGGTGAGACCCCACCTGCTGTACCGTGTGCAGCTCTGGGATCTCCAACACAAGAAGGACATGAACTTCTTGAAGCAAGTCCAGAGAAGGGCCATAAAGAAGATCAGGGGTTTGGAGGACAGGCTGAGTTCAGCCTGGGGAACAGAATGATCCAGGGAGATCCTGCAGTGGCTTCCCAGTATTTAAAGGGAGCCTCAGGAAGGAAGGGGAAGGACTCTATCAGGCAGTGTAGTGGTAGGACAAGGATAACAGTTTAAAACTGAAAGAGGATAGATTTAGATTAGATATTAGGATGGAATTATTTGCTGTGAGGGTGGTGAGACACTGGAATAGGTTGCCCATGGACGCTGTGGAATCCCCCTCCCTGGAAGGCCAGATTGAACGGGGCTCTGAGGAACCTGGTCTAATGGGAGGAGTTCCTGCCCATGGCAGGGGGTTGGAACTAGATGATCTTTGTGCTCCCTTCATCAACCCAAACCATGCCCTCTGCATAGAGGGTTTTTTTCAGCAGTCAGCACCATTACTTATTTCAAATGTTTTAAAGAAAATGGGAATACTCCACCAGCATAGTGGAGACAACATCCTCCACAAATCCCCTGAAAGAGAGGTCCATACTCCAGTAACCCACACTGCCTTTCCAGAGTGCTCCCAGTATTCAGTCCTTGGACTCCTTGTGGGACACAACCAATTAGCACAATTCTTCTGATGACTTCTATAATGTGTCCACCCACACACAGGGAACAGGAGCACAGACCAGGCTTACACTGCACAGCTATTGAATGGTAACAACTTCCACTCACTGTTGACCAAAATGAGGTCTGAACTGAAATCCAAGAGATAATACAACTGTTTCAGTTTTATTCCATTCAGCCTCTGATCCTGTTCTCATGGCCAGCAATTAACAACATTGCCACCTCTCGCCCGTAAAACTTCCCAACTCCACTGCTAATGCCCCACATCTGTGAACTTTTGGTAATGTGTACTTTGATGTGTGACATTTTGATGAGGAGATGAACAAGGACACTCTTTTTTCCCCCTTTATTAATTTATCCTAAATATTTACTAAGAAGTACACCAAAAATCTGGTAACTTTAACTGAATATTGAAATATTGACACACCTCTTTACACTTTTCAATCTGTGTACACACAATCACAAATTCTATTTCTCTAAGGTATAAACATTTGAAAAATAAAAATGAATTCCTCGAAAGAAACTTCTACATTTTACAAGAAACACAACACATGACTGGAAGCATTTCACTTATAAGCATTACTTCAAATATCCCATATCCAGACTGGCAAGTCAAAATCATACCTGATGTCTTCCAGGAAGCTCTTCAGAAGAAACCATGCCAAGATTTTATGGAAAAAGATATCCTTGAAATTTTCAGAGGCAGTGCAGCTATCTTGTGCTGTTCCTCATTTCAGAACCTCCCTAAATACTGGCAGCACTTTAATAACTAACTTCAGTTAACTTTTACAAGAAAAGGAAGATTTCACTGTGGCCTTGACCATTGAGCTGATCCTCAGGAGGTACGATAAGAGTAATTTCTTAAAGTTCTCTGTGATATTGCTTAACTTGGTTTGGTGAACTGTTTCTGATTGGTCTGCAGAGACTAATATAGGAAAACAGAGATGAATAAGGACTGTCTGTTGCAATCCTGTGCTATGCATCTGCCAGGTTTCTGTTGAGCATGATGGGAAGTGGTGACTAGAGCTCATTTACAGTAGCCTTCACTTCTGAAGGGGCGTGAGCCAGTGGTAAGGGCGATGGGGCTGCTGGGCCTGCTGGATCTGAGCAAGGTGTACCTCTGTGAACCTTCCTCTCAAGCACCTTTAAGGGATCCTGAACTGTCTTTCCAGAAGCAATTCCTGAAGGCTCAGATCATTACCAAAAATAGCCTTTGCGGGGATTTCGAAAAGCCATCTGGGGTTTGATGGAACTGACAGCTGTGGCATCCTGTGACAGACAGTGCCAAGGTGCAGAGTGTGTGTGCACTTGAGTATTGGGGCACGAACATGACGTAGGGGGGTTGGACTGTCTCACAGGATCCTGCTTCCCTCCACTGCCTATAGAGGAACTGAGGAAAATCATGATCGCTAGGGCAAAGTGACCCTTTGTAAACATTTCCCTCAGATAACTAAAACCACCTGAGAAGAGAGCTGAAAAAGTATTTTCATGCTTCAGGCTGCAACTTAAGTTGCAGGTGCCTGTGTTCAGGTGACCTGTGTTCAAAAAAGCAGTAACCCTTCAGCACTGAGGTACTGAGGACACCACAGCATCAAATTCTCTGATTAAAACCATCCTCATGACCCTTTCCTTAGGTCACACTGCCGTGAACACCCAGAAACACTCCAGCTGTTGATACCTGTGGTATCAGGAAGGCTGTGGGGTGGCAGGATTCTCAGGGCACTCCTCCAGGCTGGAAGTCAGAATTTGCATTAACCTTTGGGGATTTAAAGTCACAGGCTCTGCCGTTGAAGAAAGAGTTCTCTTCCTCTAGTGAAAGGGCACAACAAGAGGGAGGGCACCCTGTGTACTCTGGAGGGACAGGCACACACCTGGGTCCAGGAGGATGAAGAGGCAGGAGGAGCCTGATGTTCTACTCTCAGATGTTTTACCCATGTTTCAGTCAATGATTAGACTGAGAAATAATTAAGGACACCAATATCCATCCCTGCAAGATGAGAGCTCTATTAGACCAACCAGGATTTCTTTCTTGTGCTTTAGCCCATGGCTCTGCATTCCATGAGAGTCTTTATGGATCTTTTGGACCTCAGGTGCTTCTGAAAGTTGGAGCTACACTTCTAACCTAGACCATATGCTCCCCTAGTCAATAAAGATCTCAGGTCATTTCCAAAACTGTCAAGAGTACCTTCTCTGTGACAACAAACACCTGCTTTTGGTAACCACTCAAGGGATCTGCTGCAGTTTGCAAAGATGTCACAGAAATTACTTTTACTGTTAAAATAACAAATATTTAAAAATACATAGAACAGCTCAAACAATAAAGCAGTTAAACAGCTTTTGGTCTCCCTCCTCAAAGTGCAGGCATGGTGTGGTCATAGAAATCCTTTAAAAATCCTTTGAAGTGTTTAATGTATTCTTAATTCTTTGTATTCAGGATATGTCATGGGAAGCTGCAACATAAAACAGTAGGACAGCTTTTTTAGGACGAAGTTTAAATGCAGGAGGGACCTTTGGATCTCATGAAGTCAGTAGACTCTTGTCTTTGCCTTCGTTGCATCTGCCTGTAGGTGCTCTGCTTTTGGATTATCTCCACTAATGCAGTGAAGCAGTAAGGTGCTACAGTGACGAAAGGAATAAACAGTTTGGCCCTTCTGTTTGTAGCAGTAACATTAAGAACACAATTTTCTCCTGATGATGCAGAAAAGGTTTTATGCTCAAATATCATACAGGATGGAGGTTGTCTCTGTCCCATACTGCGGAAGTTCAGCTGTGCAAACCCCTGATGTGTTCACACCAGGTACTTAAACACCACCTAAACTTCATATACAACAGGGAAAGCGCGGCCTTTTCTGCCAAAAGGAGGAGGAGGAAATAAAAATTTCTCATTGTTCTGTCTTTCAGGTAGCCCCAGAAATGCAGAGTTCAGTGCTGTAAATCAGTCACAGCCTGAGCCTTTGTGAAATCTCAAGTACCCTCAGCTTCCTCTTGTTTTCGTGGGAACTGGAAACCACTCACAGCTCTTGAAAGCCACTTGGTGAGCTGAGCTTTGAAGGGCTTCATGCGTGCTGAAGAACAAGCAACTAGGGGGAGATAAAGCAGTAACAAATTGTCTGAGCAGCTTACAACTGCAGAAAGGAGCTATTTTTCACAGAGAAAGAAGAAAACAGTTCTGCCAGAGATGCATTTTACTTGTCTTGTGAGGAGCTCCACGTCTTTCTTTAGTGTTAAATAAACACCAGGATTGATACTGGGAGATTAGCTGGCTGAGAATGTGGATAACAGCTTCAGCCCATGCAGATTTCTAGCATTTCCCAATGTTTTCCTTTGCCACATTCTGTATAAAACCTTCTGTTCTCATGTGTAGCTTTCTGGCCACATTTTGTCCTCTGCTGCACAACTCTTCACCCTGCTGCCAGGTTCTCGCCCAAACCTTCAAGCAAAATACTGCTCACAATGCCATCTACTGTGATGCTTCTAGTGCAAAACACCCAAACTCAAGTTCTTCCAACACTTTCAAATATGACACTGATCTATATGGGCAGCTCAATGGATACAAGAAATACATTTTGCTCAGCACTAAGTATGGTGGCCAGTTTGGGCACGTATCGCTGGTGGATGCCAGCTCCTGACTCCTTTTTTGGAGGAAGGACAGGGACCACAGGCTGTG
>NW_009709065.1:35066-45589 GCF_000703405.1 Apaloderma vittatum
AGCAGGAAGATCTGAATGCCCCACTGGGAACTTCCAAGAAAGAACAGGAAAACTGGGTGGCCCTGAGAGGTCTTCATGGAAAGCAGAGGCGTCACTCACACTCACAAACTCAGGACAATGATGCCAGAAAGAAACAAAATGTCATTTCACTTCTGGTTTCTTATGCCCTCTAGTACCTTATGTTTTTGATATCAAGTTTCTCTTTCTAGTACTCTGAAGCACAAATCACATCTGCCACGATACCGGTACAAGTGCATGCATAAGGCCAGGGGAGGTTTAGATTAGATATTAGGAAGAAATTCTTCACTGAGAGGGTAGTTAGGTACTGGAACAGGCTGCCCAGGGAGGGGATGGAGTCACCAACCTTGGATGTGTTTAAAGAACGAATAAATGTGGCGCTTGAGGATATGGTGTAGTGGTTAGAGAAATGCTGGGAAAAAGTTTAGACTTGACGACCCTGGAGGTCCTTTCCAACCATAATGATTCTGTGATAAAAAAAACAGAGGTGAGGATTAGTAAGTTTAGTTAAGAAGCAAATGCCTGTCAGACATCATAAGACTGGAAAGGGCAGTGAGGTTGAGCAGGAAGAGAAGAAACACAATGCACATTGTTCCATTAACAATGATATTTCTGGATTGCTTAGATTTATCAAAAAAAAAAAAAAGAAGAGGGTCTGAATTTTGCTTAGTGACTCAGGAAGCGATAACACCCTGCCAGGGTATGGCTCGGTGAAGGTTATCACTTCTTTGTGTAGAGCACACAATAAGCAGTAGCACCCTGTGCTCTTACAGCCCTGTACTGTGCAGAGGAGCTGGAAATTTCCAATAAAAGGGTTGGTGCCGTATTCCCATTCCTCTCATTTTTTTGTTTGCACTTCTTTTATTACACGTACGTATTTTAATTCTCTTTTATAGCAGAATTAGGCATTATTGTGTCATGAAAACCAACAATCTTGGCTTAGATGATGGGTGTTTATATGATGGCATTACACCATAAAGAGCACAAACACAAAACCATGCACTCTGCCTCTCAGAACAGGGAGAGTTCCACCATCCTCCTATGCAAACATTTAGATTTGGGCTTTATTCTTCAAGACAAAAGTGTAATTTTTTAATCCAATGTTGATGTTATTTTGTGTGTTATAAACTTTCCATCCCTTGCTTAAAGCATAAGTAGTTTCTCTGGGTTTATTTAAAGCTGTCTGTTTCTTGATTTCTTTAAGAGATCTATCATGCCAGAGACAACCGACTAGATTAGACTTGTTGATTCAGCATTTAACTGTATTTTTACACCGTGGCTGAATACAGCAACACATTGTTTGAGGCACGAACAGGATGGAAATCGTGGCGATGGGAGGATGCGCAACCACAGAGTCCTGCAGAACTTCTCTTGTCGGTGATGGGTGACTCAGGAAATCTGAGGCGTCACAGCCCCACACGCTCTGTCCTTTGGTACAGATACTGCTACGTGCTCATGGAGTTACGTTTAACACAGAGAGCAATGAGTGTTCAGATATCTGAAAATAAAACTGAGGTGTAGATAGCCTTGCTTGTTCTATGCTCAGCCTTGTCTCTCCACCCTGAGCTCCTTCCCACTGGCTCCAAGAACACCTGCCCCAAGAGATTCTTATGCGACACCCTTTTGCAAGGGATTTTCAGCCATAAGAAAATGTAAAAGCATCCTATGTCCCCGCAGGCATTGCAGGACATCCTGTCCACCTCAAACTGCATACAGTGGCTATGCATATCCCTCCTCAAGGTATATCACATCTCTAGAAAGCCGTGGTGACTTTACACCGCAGCCCTCTCCTGCTGAGAATGTGCAGGTACCATGATGTGAGCAGTGAGTAATGTGGTGCTGTCCCAGGGAAAGCTGTGGCGTCCCCATGAGGTTTCTACAGAGGTCTCTCACTCCTGGCAAGTGGGAGCAGATGAAAGAGGGAGGAAGAGTTTATTCCTCTCTCCGAGGGAGTTGATCAGCTGCAGCCTGGGAGCTGTTGCACGTGTTGGATGGGGCCTGACACTAGTGTCCGTGTCCAGCATTGCTGGGCCAGAAAAGGCCCATTTTCCCAGCCCTCAGCACTGCTGGACCATCTGCTCAACACTCCATTCCCAGGCCATGACTTTGGTCTGGTTTCTGTCTCCTCTGAAGTCGGTCAAGATAATGGTACTTGAAGACCACAACAGTGGACACCAAAATTTCAGTTACTAAGTCCAAAATATTTCTGTTAAATAGGAGCAAAATCAATGGGCATGAAAGTTAAATCAAAACCAAAGAGTAATTATAAATGACCAAAACACTGCCTGGCAGAATACAACAAGCAGCTTCTCCAAACAGGTGCCAATACTGTATTTCTCAGACAAGCCCTGGCCGCTGTTCCAGATTTCCTCTTTAAAGTCGAACTGAGCACACTTTTAGTTGTTTATCCATTTTGAAACATCTTTAAGGATGCCATTAAAAATAACCTACATAAATAACTACACAGCAGATATTTCTGGTGGAACATTTGAATATATTCAAACATTAAGTCAGAGCCAGCTCCTTGTAATCATTTCTGTTTGTGCTCTGAGCCTCTCTGTGTGATGGACCTTTGGAGATAGCAGTGCAATAAAATACTCCATTATCTCCAGACACTTTAGACTGTGCTGTTCCTTAAACTGTGTGAATTATGCCTGATGTTTCCCTCAGGTAAGAGTTGCATAGAAAAATGTATTTCCCAATATTTCACCTGGTCTCTTATCAGTTCTTGTGTTTCTATCAGCTTCTGCTTGTTTTGCAAGAATGTGCAAAATGAAACGATCTGAGGTTTTGCTCACGGAGGAGCAATGTTGCTGTGTCCATTTAGCAGAGGAGTTTACCTGGCTGCAGGCTCCACGGCTCGACAGGTCTGGGGTCTACATCCCCCGCATCCTTGCCAAGTGTTTGTTCCAGAGCTATTCAGGTGTGTACAGCCCTGCTCTTTATAACCCTTTGAAATAACATCTAGATTTGGGGATTTTTAACCTGAATTTACCTTTATAAACAGCCTGCTCCTCCCTAGGAATTGCACAAACTGGGTAGTCATGGGGTATGGAGTATTTTGACTTTTGATCTTACATCAAGATAGTTTCAGATTATTTAAGGAGCCTCATCTTCCTGAATATTTTGGTAATTGTTAGGAGATGGTTTTCCAGTTCCTATATTTCAATGAAATATCACTGAAATTCTTTGAATTTTTTTTAATTTATTTACTGTTAATATACTTAACACTTTCAATTTGTGGGATCATGAACAATTCCATACAAGACTCCCAGGTATACATGGCAATCTAGTGCACAAATGCCTGATTTTCTTACTCGTGTTACAGAGATCCTTAGAACTAAAGCAGCAGATTCAAAGACCACAGGCTGAAAATCAGTAGTTTATATTAACTTTTTAGATTAGTGCTAGCAAACTTTCACCTCTTTAAAGTGTGCTTCTCTATATCATACAGAAACCACACATTTTAGAAAATATTAAAATCTACTGAAAAGTAAAATATTAAATATATTTAAAAATCACTATTATCATAAATATGAGTAGGGCAAATTGAAGGTAAAATTCAAGAGATGAGTTGAGTTGTAGAGCAGAAGTTTAACACCATTTTTTTCATCCCTCTCATTCTCAATCTACAAATGAGATCTTTCTCATGCTGTTAAAAAGCCCCACAGTACCTTCTGTTGCATTCACACCTCTGAATATCCTTCCTATCTACTTTTTCACAGACTGACAGAGGGAAATGATAAAATATCTTTATGCGGATCAGCAGGTGGCCTCACCTGGCATACTGGCTGCTCAGGAAAGGTAGAAGCAGGAAAGTAGTTATTCAGGATTATGAGATAATCTCATTTGTAGCACTCCTTATTAGCTCTGCTTATTTGTGGAGGCTGAGTGATCCAGAGAAAAAACTCAAACACAAATGGAGCTTTTGAACGAATTTTCACTTCTCACTTGGTGAAATAAAGAGCAGGGAGCAATGTCTGTATTTCTGTGCTCACAGTCACAGACCTGCCATCCCTAGGACTTCTGGGCTCATCCAGCAGCTCTCAGTCACTTGAGCCCTGGCTCCTTTTTTTTGTCTTTCCCTGCACAATGCTTGTAGGTGGTATTTTGGCCTCTGCTTGTACAATGGGAAATCTTGTAGTTCCTGTGACTTCACTGTGACCTGCACACAGCCGATGGTTTCAGCCTTTTTTTTATTAACTAGCTGTTATTTCATTACTTTTTTTAAAATAACAGCAAAACCCACCAAAAAGCATGCTTATTTGCTCCCTGTGCCAAACCTGAAGGAAAATTTGGCCACCCAGGGCTATAGCCAGGCCCATAGCTGTCTTTGGATCCCAAAGTGGGATCTCACTGTTTCAGTTCCTGTCTGCGACATTATCGGTAAAAAGCACTGTGCGTCCTCAAACTGGAGTAAAAATATGCAAAGCCCCAAATTCCAAAGCCGCGTATGCTGACCATTTTGCAACCAGCAGGAGTGGGAAAACCCTCCAGTCTGTGGGTGGCGGCACCTTCTTTTGCAGCAACTTCTGTGGAAAAGACCTTGGCTGCAGCACCGGCCGCTGGTGCTGGTACTCCCCTTCACTCCTTGAAAGGCTGCTTCAGGTTGTAATCGCGCCAGATCAAACAAGCTAAAAATATTGCATCTAATCAGTTTAGGATAAAGGCCGTCTTGGAAAGGATAGTTGCTCCAGGAAATGAGCTTCTTTCTCAATAGCTGGCATCATTCCTACTGAGTCACTGCTGGGGCTCAGAGCCCTGGGCTGTGGGAGTGAAACTAAGACGTCTTTTGGGTGAAACTAAACAGGGAATCTCGCCTGTACTGAGCTTCATGGAAAAGCACCTGAGGATAAGTCAGTAAGAAACTGGTCTGCCCAAGGGGCATTGTTAGAACTGGGAGAAGCAACCATAATCCTGGACATGAGTCCCTTCAGAACAAGCATTTGGGGGATCGGTGAACAGCAAGGGAAAGCACTGCTGCCTGTGTTTATCATCCAGTTATCATAGGCTACGAAACAGGGAATTTAGAGCAAGCATAGGGAGGATAAAATAAGAGCAGGATTTCCAGCAGGACTCTCCCTTGAAGAGTAAGGAGGCGAATGCTCCTTGGGATGCGGCCAATGGCACATGGGAGCCTCTGCAAACACAACCAGGAGGTTGTCTTGGCTGGGCAAAGGGAAATAGAGAAAAGGGAGCCAGCTGTCTAGAAACCTAGAGCTGGAGGTGTGGGGCGATGATGTTCTGAAGAAAGGTCAGAAAATTAATCAGCCCTTATCTGACTCTCCTTTGTATCTCCAAGATGTTTTCCCTCCCTCATTTCCCAAAATATTTGCATATTAACAAACTTTTTAAGAGTGATCATTATAAATTTAGTGGTAGCTTTTTACATGATAGTAGCTTTCATTAAAATTGCATCCAAATATCTGTATTCTTTTTATGAGCTGCCTTTATGATCAAAAGTTAATTACCTTTAACTTACTGGCTGCACTTACATTATGTAATGTTTTCCAAGGTCTGCTGGTAAGACTTTTTTATTTATGACTCAGGATGGACCTAAAATAAAACGCATGTATCTAAGTACATCTGATAAATGTGAGTTGGTTACTGTCTAATGTCATTATCAGTACAAGCCCTGATTAAATATTTTCTATCCTATGATGTGCTCGTGGAAAAAAAACCCACAGAAACATGTATGGATTCCTTAATTTTGTTAAATCGTTCTGTTTTTCTAGCCAGTCTGACCCTGTGTTTATTGAACTACGTACTCAGAGCCTGATTTAAACAGCACTGAGAAGTCAGGTTGCAACTTGTTTGGAATCAGCAGGATTCACCCTCAGGACAAGGTGAGAAGGGATTGTCACCTGAGCAAGGATACAAGGTATGGTGCAGCACTGTTGCTCCCACTGGTGCCAGCTCCTAATTAACAATCACAATAAATAAATGATACACACAAATTTTTGTGTTTGACTCATGATATTCTAAAAAGTGCTGAGTTGCTGCTGTTTGCATTGGAAAGACTAAATTTCCCAGACTCCCCTGAGTCCTGATGGGTTCCATGCCAGCCTAGTGTAGGAAGAGAGACCTTCTGCCAACAGCGGTGGTGATTCCAAAATGCTTTCTGCCTTGTCTCTTGAGTGTAAAGCGCGGCTTTGCTGAAAGGATATCCACCTCTGCAAGAGCTCTACTACCTTTCTCATGCACTTCAAGATATTCCTAAAGTTTCTAGAACACATTTCTTCCACCTGAAGCTAAGTCTCAGTTACTCTTAAGCAACTGGGTTTTGTTTGTCCTTTCAATGACTGATTAAAATACAGCTCTCTATGGTGAGACATACCAAAAATTGGTGGAAATCATCAGGGTGAAGCAAAGGAGAAAATCAGGACACTTCTAGGAGAGCACAGGTGGAAATCCTGAGCTGCAGGTGGGTGAGATAGGTAGAAGAAATGGGAAAGCCAGCTTGCTGGGGAGGTTGATACGAAGTGGGGAAATACAAATTAACCTGTAAAGGGACTTGAGTCATGTGGTCCTGAGGGATTTTCTGTGCCTCCAGCCTGGCATGTGTGTGGAAGATGGATACAAAGCCCCAGTATGGCATCAGCCCCTGTGGAGTCCTGTGACACCTTCATGTGGAAGAAGGGCAGGGGGGTGCAGGGACAGGGAGGGTTGTCTGACCGCTGTCCTTGCCACCCCAGCTGAGGTCCTATCCTAGCACAGAGGGCTGCAACATGCTCTTGTGGAAGGGAGAGCCTCCTGTGAGGCTGCTTTGGACGACTCAGAAAATAGCCCCACTGAGGAGGAAAAGCAGGGAGATGTCCCCACCACCCAGCTCTTCCCCTCTTCTTGTGCACCCACAGGGCAGCAGAAAAGCTGAGCACTCATTCTGGGCTGAAAAGAGATGATTCTGGACCTGATTTAGTGACATGAGGTTAAAAAAAATTTCTTAAGGACAACAGATCATGTTTTCTTTTGTCAGCTGCCTACATGTTGGAAAATGAGATTTTATTGTATATACACAAAGTAATTGTAAGCTAAGATTTTTCCAAACTGATGCAACCCAGTTGCAGAACACTGTGCTCAGCCTTGACTGCCTCGTGCACCACAGAGCACTTCGTTAATATTTAAACTCAGTCTTTTGACTCTTATCCCAGAAGCTCAGAAAGGTTTGTGATTTAAGCAGGGTTGTGTAAGCAAGACAGCCCTGGTGGGTCTGGGCCGCTGAACGTCAGATCTCACACGCACCCCTGCAGACAGGGAGCTTGTAAGGTGCGTGGGCTGAAAGTCATGGCGGATTAATTGGGCTTGTCCCGCGGAGCTGCAAGCACTACCCCTGGTGAAGCTGTCACATGTGAGAGCTGAGCTGCACGGTGTGCTGGGAGAGCAGAGAGAGTCATACTAGGAAGGTGTCCTGGTGTGCAAATGGGAACCCAGCACACACCACCCTGCGGCTGGGAACCCTCTGCCTTCATCCCCATGGTTGGGGAGCAGCGGGAGTAGCGTGAGGGACCAGAGATGCAGCTGAGGGTACAGAGGAGAGTAGTTTTGATGGAGCACTGAGATTATGAATGGTTGTGGAAGAAAATCCCTGCACCTCACATGCCTTGTTCTCATGGAAGGCAAGAAAAACTTGGATAATTTTAATATTCTGATAGCAAGGTGGAGAGGATGAAAGAGTATCATGCCTGTGGAACGAGGTGCCAGAAAAGTGAGTAGGAAAAATAAATGACACTTGCAGAGTAGTGGGTGTCTCCTTAAAGCATCGACAAATTAGTTTCTAAATCTTCAGCAGAAAAGATTGAGGATGAATATCCCAGACAACTTGCTCCTGATTTATGCAGCTGTGAAAAGCTGTTTTTCTTAACAATTAATATGTAAATCTCTCTCCTTGCTTCCTAGACATCTACTTATCTATGTCTGCCTGTGCCAGACTCCTTACCTACATTTATAAAAACGCAAATAAATACTAATAACCATTCCAGCACAACCATTAATCAGTATTAACAACAATGTAAATAGAACCATTAGACTGATCTGAATGTACACAAAAAGGAGTTGGGGCTCTTGCGACCACTATATACTGTTTTTTTAATATACATTGATATTATATGATATTAATATATATATAAATATTTTGCCTTAGCACTCTAAAATATAGCATATGAAATTCCATTGAACTCTTGCATTCCTGTTTAGCATTTGAAAACCAATCCAAAATTCAAGCATAATCTATTAACATAAACACAGGCTGATAACCTTTACACTCTGTCTGAAGATAAATTGTTTGTAAATATGCCTCTTATTTAATCACTCCAATTTTTTGGAAGATAATAGTTTGATTAGAGGAACAGCTCCTTGATTAGGAGAACAATTAATACTTGTTTAAGTGTCATTTTTATTACTACTCTCTTATTCCACAGTTAAACATTACCCAAGGTATCTCACTATTAATGTATTAATAAAAGCACTTGTTATTTTTAGGACCTTCCACTCAAGATTCTTGAATTGCTTTATGATTATTTGTGTGACATTATAACAACCTACCATAGTAGATAAACATACAATATTTGCTTTACTTAAGAGAAACTGAGGCATATAAAAAATACTCCATGCCGTAACAAGGGATATTTTATTAATAGACTTTTTGGAAACTTCCTTTGCAAGGATATCTTCTGTGATGGGCCAGGTAGCCCAGTGAAGCTTTTTCTAGAGGCAAGTGTTAGCCCAAAGTAACCAATATTCTTCACTGTTCTGGAATTAAAATAACTTTGACTGGGGGAAGCCTTCTGAGATCCTGACTAAGTTTTAATTATTTCAAGGGGAAAAACACCATCCTTACATTCTCGCTTACTAATGCTTTGAGTCAGTGAGAGGACCTTGAGACTATTCTAGGTGTTAAGATCCCTGGATTGAAAAACCCTGCCCTAGAAATCCGCTCCCTCCTTCAGGCAGGGAACCAGGCTTTGAAAAGCAGAAAGGGGATTTTCCTGGCAGAGCCATTGCTCTTGTGTTGCCATCAGAGTCAGGATGGATTACTGACATGGTTTTCCATCTCCCTTGCTACCAAACAGCTCAAAATCACCACCGAGTCCCTCAGGAGTCCGTACTGAGTTGCTCCATGACCGACTAGCACGTACATGGCAGACATCCACATTTTTGCATGGGGTTTTGTGCCTCAGCTGTGTGAACTGAGTGTTCAGATCCTATTGTTTGTGTGCTGCCATCCACGAGGATGTCTCATCAGATATCTTCCTTAATTGTTTCCCAGTCATGTCTCTGTAATCCATTTTAGTTATTGTTTAGGCCACCAGCAAGAATTCTAGAATTGCACTAACTGTGGCTGAGATCGTCTGGGAGGTTTGCGAGGGGCATCACAGGTATTTGTTACTAGTCTGTTAGACATTAATATGACTGTACTCTGCAAAAATGTTAAGAATGCAGCTATACGAGGGCACATCTACCTCTATGCAAAGGACATGCTGAGTGGGATTCCTGATCTCCCTACCTCTCAAAATTAGAAACAAAAAAAAGTGTAAATGAAGCTAGAAAGAACCAAATTCAAAACCCATGAAGGAAATCCTTTTCCTCTAAGTGCCCGAACTCAAGGCAAAATTCCTGCCATACAGTGTCATTGAGGACTGTTGTCCAATAAGAATTTAGCAAGTGAATGTTGACTTTATAGCCCCACTTTACAGCTGCAGTGCTCCATGCAGAGCTCCAGGTCTTCGCGATAATCTCCCGTGTATAAAATCTGCGTTGGGATAAATTCTGGGATGTTTTCAGTGCAAATGGTTCAGGTATTTCTAAGAATATGCTCAGGAATAGTGCATTCCTTCGCTGCTAGCTTTTATCTGTGAAGTGTCCACCTCCTTTCACTCTAACTTAGCCCACTTGGGGCCTCAAGACTGCAGACCTGCTGAGAGCGCACCAAAATGAAGCCAGGTATTGGATCTTCTGGTTTCTTATTATCACATTCTGAAAGAGACCAGAAAAAATTACTAGTTAAAGAACTATGAAGACTGCAAGGTAAAGCATTGGCAGACAGGTGGACAGGGATTGGGAGCAGAATATCCCTCCTGTAATCCAGGAGCAAGTAGTTAGGGACCTGCTGTGCCAGCTGGATCCCAACAAGTCCATGGGTCCTGATGAGATTCATCCTAGGGTGCTGAGAGAGCTGGCAGAAGAACTGGCTAAGCTGCTCACCATTTTTCATCAATTCTGGCTAACTGGGGAGGTCGCAGATGACTGGAGACTGGCCAACGTGACGCCCATCCATAAGAAGGGCCAGAAGGAGGACCCGGGGAATTAGAGGCCTGTCAGCCTGACCTCAGTGCCTGGCAAGGTTATGGAGCAGATCATCCTGAGTGCCATCAGGCAGCATGTAGAGGACAACCAGGGGATGAGGCCCAGCCAACATGGGTTTAGGAAAGGAAGGTCCTGCCTGACCAATCTCATCTCCTTCTATGACTTAGTGACTTGTCTAGTGGATGAGGGGAAGGCTGTGGATG
>NW_009709066.1:0-5095 GCF_000703405.1 Apaloderma vittatum
GGCCGCCCTCCGCCGGCCTGTCCCCGCCTGCCCGGGGCCTCCTCCACATCTCTCAGTGGGGTGAAGAAAGGCCCTCGCTTCGCAGGGCCTTGGGGTGAGGAGGCCTCTCTCTTCCTTGAGCGTAGGCCGTGGGGATGCGCTGATTTAAGGGGGCGGTGGGGGAGCTGCTCCCCTGGCCCGGGGGTTTCGCCGGCTGCCGCGGGGCTGGTGTGGTTGTAGGGAGCGAAGGTTGTCAGGCCTGAAGTCAAATCTCCTCAAGGTGCTGTTTCTGTCAGCCTTGCGGAGCGAGCAGTGCCTAACATTGTGTTGTTGTTGACATCTTTTTATTTTAGCACTCCTGGTAATGTCAGAGACACTTTTCTGGGAAGGATGGAGGTTTGCAGTGACCTTTATGTACAGATGTAGCTTTTAAATCAGTTATGGTTTGGTCAGTTACCCACTGAGTCACTCATAAGGGAAAAACTGAATGCTATTTGAGTCTTTTGGTTTTGTCTTAAGCATCTTCAATTTGTTTCATTTCATTGTCCCTCTCTCTTATTTCCTTTTGCAGCAGCCACATCCCACCTGCCCTCTAAGTGACCAACAGAGAACTAATACATACTAACAATGAACTAAGTTTTGCTGCGTAAATCACGAAGTTAAGAAACTTTAATGGGGAAAGAAAAAAAATTACATTTCTTTGAGCTGGTCTCTCTGACTGCTAGAAGACTACAGTTTTCTTCAAGTTCATGCATATACCTTTGGGGACTTTTAGGAACATTTGGAGGAATTTAACTGTTTGAGGTTGGTACTGTGTTTTAAAATGAGATTTTAAAACCATAACATTTGTATTTTCGAAATATAGACCCATCATCTTTTTTTTGGTGCGTCTGTTTTATTTTAATCTGAAATTTGGTCCATCCTGGTTCATTCCAATTTAAGCTGTACCTCCTGGAGGTACAATTTGCTCTGTCTGGAATTATTGCCAGCTTCTGAACGTTGCTGGGTAGTCCTGTGTGACTTTCATCCAAACGTAGGTCTTGAGTCATAGCAGTTTCAGGTCTTAAACTTTCACCACAGGAGAAAAGTAGTATCAGGCTGTGTTGTAGGGAGTAATGGGCTACTGGAACAGTCTCTGGAAGAGGTGGGGAGTCTCAGATTTTCGCAGATAAGATATGAGTGTCCCGTGACAAGATAGAACTGTTAGTGCCTTCTGGGGATTTGGGTTTCCTCCCCACACCCTTAGGTATTTAGGAATTAAGGCAAATGAAAGCTTTTTGATGTGATTATGAATTAAACATACTATTTTTAAACAAATTATTTTTACTGTGTTACCAGTAGCATACTTCCATGTTTGGAAAATTTGACTTGGGTGTCCTGTAGATTTTCAGCATGAAATCTTTTGGGAGATAAAGAGCTAAGTCAGCCCAATATGGGCAGTATGGGTTGAATCGTATTTTATTTCCCTCTCAGTTTTTTTCTGTTCTTCAGTTTTTTTTCTGTTCTCCCTTTCTTTACCTCCATAGTCTCTTTTATTTAATTTGACGTTTTCTATATCAGTTAAGTACTGATAAATGTCTCGATTTGTTAGATACCACTCCTAGACTGTGGTTGCAAATTGTCTTGATTCTGCTAGGTAATTTCTTTTTCCTTTCCTTATTTTTTGTGATGTTTTCATCTTTCATCTCTTTTGGGTTTTGTCACTGTGAGGACAGTCAATCAGTGGAACAAGATGCTCAAAGAAATTGTACAGTCTCCATCATTGGAGGTGTCCAAGACCAGACTGGAGTAACCTGCGTAAACTGCAATAGCCTGGACTGACACTAGACTTGGCCCTACTTGAGCAGGAGACTGGACTAGATACCTCCTGAGGTCCTTCCAGCCTGAGTTAGCTTATGAATCTATGGTCTCAGTTTTCCATTTTCCACCCCCTCCCAAAAAAAAATAAAGCCTTTGAGTTTGGCCTTTTTTTTTCTAGGGCATTACATTCAATCATTGTGTTGATGAAGATGGTAGTACAGTGACAAAGGTCATGGCTGTGACTTCTAGGAACTGCCCTACAGCAGGGAGAATGTGTATCACATGTCAATTTGTTTATTTTAAAGGAAAGATAAGAGGATAAAAAGGAAGACTTCTAATTTTGTTTTCAGGATTTCAGGTTTAAAATATGTAGGTGTTAACTGTTTTGCTGGCTGGAAAGGGAAGATAATCTAGACCATCCAAATTTCTTAAGCAATTATTTTAGCAAAAATTGTAACAATGCTAAAGAATATAACGACCGTTTATTTTGTTTTTAATGTATTTGAATTTAAATTATGGAAAGATGTGTATACAAGGTTCTAGGCACAATAACATGTAATTAGTGGTACAGCGAAATCCGAGCAACATTAAAATAATCATTGAAGTAGGCATGCTGCCAGCCATCTGCCTACAGAGAAGCTCCTTTGTACCCCTGCATCATTCTGAAAAGGATGCCCTCATCTCTTTCTCTAAAACTCTGAAACACAGATCTGCAGTATTCATAGCACATTAGAGAATGTAGGGTGTTTTAGAGAGAGGGATGGGTTGCTCCCTGAATCCTCTCAAAGAATGACCCGCTGCTACCTGCTGCCTTGCTTTCATAAAGAACTACACAACACAGTTTTCACCTGGAGGTGAGCTAATCACAAAAGCAAATCCTAGAGCACTGCTCTTGCATTTTTTCGAGCATGATTCTCACATGGCTGAACGTGGTAGGTAGGTGGTACACAGCTGAAGTGAACTTTTGAAGTAATCTAGCTGTTAAACTGTGCTGTATATCCATAAAGGGAATATATTGCCATAAGTGTATACATAAATGGCCATGATTAAATTTTACTATTTTATCAACCACTCTGACAGAGTAATGTCTAAGAGTATATTTAAATTATAGGGCTTGGAAAACTGTCCTGTGGTCCAGTCATGCCAACAACCAACATGATGAGGGACTGAGGGTGCTCACCACTGCTGTGCTTTGGTCACCACTGAAAGATAAAGCTGGTTATTTGTAGCTGTTTCATGCTTGGATGTGTCCCTCCTGTTTTTGGGGAAGCAAGGACTGTGATATCTGAGAACGTACCTGCTCTGTAGTAGAGATGTAGCTTTTAAGTAGCTTGATCTCTAATTTGTATGTAAAAGAGTTGGTGTGGTGGAATGTGCCATGGTGTGATCTATCAGCGCTGTTTGGAAAATCGTCTTCAGTGTGGGGTTTTTTTTTTAATTTTACTCAACCCCATTTCTTACTTGAAAAATGTCAAAAGGCTGACCAATTTTATTTAAAATTCTGAAATTCATTTTCTGGCTGTCACAGCACTATATATATGATATGCATATGTTGTTTCTTGAAAATTGTACCTTCCAGATGTCAAAAGAAAGAAGGACTGATGGTATGACATTAGGTGACAGTAGTAGCAGGCTGTACATATGGCTCACATGAGATCTGCTTTTGTATGCAATATGATATATGATTCTGTCTGCCGAGTAGGTCTGAGTTATTTTGGCTAGATCTGAGGGGAAGAACTTACATTTAAGAAATAAGTGTTACGTGAGCCTTGTCCTTAGCCAACAATAAGACAAGACACAGAAGACATGTTGGGAGCAAAGAACTAAAGTCTTGGACACCTGTCTGTCTTCAAACTAGATGTTCTTACACTGATAGTCTGAAGCAATTTTTAAACCTACCTTGATCCACAAATCTTGGTCTGATATTTTTGGTTTGGGGTCCTGTTAGTAAGTTTAAAATCATAGAATGGTTTGAGTTGGAAGGGACCTTGAAGATCATCTAGTTTCAGCCCCCCTGCCATGGGCAGGGTCAGCTTCAGCTAGACCAGGTTGCTCGGAACCACATCCAGCCTGGCCTTGAACACTTCTAGGAAGCGGACTTTCACAACTCTTCCAGTGCATCACCACCCTCACAGAAAAGAATTTTTTCCTAATACCTAATCTAAATCTACTTTCTTCCACTTTGAAACAATTACACCATGTCCTGTCACTGTGTGCCCTGATAAACAGTCCCACCCCTTTCCTGCAGGTCCCTGTAAGTACTGGAAGGCTGCTGTAAGGTCTCACCAGAGCCTTCTCTTCTCCAGGCTGAACAGCCCCAAATCTCTCAGCTTAGCCTTGTAATAGTGGTGCTCCAGCTGCCTGATTGTCTTTGTGGGCCTCTTCTAGACTCACCTGAGCAGGTCCATGTCTTATGCTGGGAGCCCTGGAGCTGGACACAGCACTGCAGGTGGGGTCTCACTAGAGAGGAGCAGAGGGGCAGAATCACCTCCCTCAACCTGCTGGCCACACTTATCTTGATGCAACCCAGCATGTGATTGGCTTTCTGGGCTGTAAGTACACATTTTTGGCTCAAGTCCAGTTTTTCATCTACCAGTACCCCAGAGTCCTTCTCTGCATGTGCAACATGTCACCAGCTGTTCTTTCCTAACTGTATCCAAATGGTTTGAAAACATGAATGTAACTGATTTTTAGGATATTTCCTTCAGTGTACCTTCTATGTGAAGAATCCTGTTTGGTTTTAATAACTACTGAAGTTTGGTCAACTTTTAGCAGTGTATTGTGTTTAAAATAAAGATCTTCTAGGACATTTTATCTGATGTGCTAGCAATACCATATTAAAAAAAAAAAAGTGAAATAAGTTTTTCCTTGAAATGCAGTATGAGTTAATAATATCCATAGTGGCATCTGCCTGAAATCAGGTTTTCCTTGAAACTTATTATAACAGTGTTCATATTGGCATGTGCCATGTGATTGTATCCATTGGAATTCTTTCTTAAACTTTCTACAATTAAATGTATCTATACTGACATATATATAACATGAAAACAAATTTTGAAACGCCATTCACTTGTACTTGCACCCAAAAGCAGGGATGGAAGAACGTGGACGTGGAGGGAACAGGCAATAGAGAAACAACTTACTAAGAGGCAAAGGAGAAGGCTATTGAGATGTAAGAATGAGAACTTACATTTTTTTCTATAACCGTATAACGTATACTCTGGTTAAGAGCAATTTCTTCTTTAAGGTAGCCTGTAGTTCAGGATTTTTTTTATGATGTATAATACTGCATGCATTTCAATAGAGCCAAGCGTAG
>NW_009709067.1:0-1602 GCF_000703405.1 Apaloderma vittatum
TTTTATTTTCCTTCTTTTTTTTTTTTTTTCCCCTTTTACCCAATAATGAGCTTTTTTCATCCAAGACCAGGGGGAAAAAAATAGCCAGGGTGGAGGGCATAACCCATAGAGAGCTTTGAGAGGAGCGCGAATCCCAAAGCTGTAATTACTGCCCGCATTTTTTCGGCTATGGACCGGCTGCTAAATTGGTTGTAAGGCGTGGAAACGGCAGTTACACCTTCCAGCAGCAAAAAATAATTTAAAAAAAAAGTAGTTTAGCGGAGAAACGTGCATGGGAAACCTCCCCAAATCTGCATCCCCCTTATAACACCCTGGTATTACAGGTTCTGCATGTGTTGAGTTTGAAACAATCCCATGTCTGGGCGAACGGGAACGCTCAGCTCCAAATGACGAGTTCTCCTGCATCGACGGAGTGATTTGGGCATTTTTCCCTTGATCTGTCAGTTAAATCAAAAATACCCTCCTGGATGCAGGACACGAGAAGCAAGAGGCAGCAGCATGTGCTATTTTGAGGTTCGATATAAAATAGATACCCTTGGCTTCAGCATTTCTCCGTAGCCCGGCCCACAGGAGCTTGCAGGTACTTTTGTATGCATACAAAACATTTTAAAATGGAAAATATTCACAGCTGCTCTTGCCGTTTTGACAGGGGGTAAGGAATCGCGGGGCATGTTAAGGAGATATTAAAAGCTGTGGTTTGAAGCTCCTAAAGCATTTACTCAGCGGGAGATCCAGAGAAAGAAGTTTAGAAGTTAACTGCATACTTGTGTGCCTTTGCTCTGTCCTTCTTAAAATTCACCTCTACTATCTGCTTCTAATTTAAACAAGCAGAGCCCTCCAGGAACTGGAAAATCCAGATTTGCAGCATCTCCCAGGGAAAGACGATTTCCCTACCTGCACCCCCCCCCAGCACGAGGTGCCTGCTGAAGGTTAACCGTGCGAGTGCCTCTGGTTTTGCACGGACTTAATGTCCCCCTAAAATAAAAGACCGGGGGAATGACAGTGAAAACTGCCCCAATGATGCCTCCGTGCCCTGGCCCTGCTGCTTTTTCCCGTCCTGAAAACAAGGTAGACCCCTCTGCCTCCCCAGGGTACGTTATCGTGGCTTAAAATTAACTCTCACAAATGTATTTTCAAATCCCATCATGAAAGGCACCAGAAGCTCTAGGTATTATTTAGAATAGATCTCGCGCCTTTTAACAGCTGTTAATTGCCATTAAACCCCAACATCCGCAGCTTTATTGGAACTGCATCTGAATTTCCATGTCGCCCGCCACACATCGCAAAGCCCGTGGCCGCGCTCGGTCTCGCTTTCTAGCACGTGCCGGCCTGTCGCGATGGGGCGCGATCGCTAAATCCCACCTCGGTGGCGGTTCCCTTGAGTACTGAGACCCGTTTTTGGGGTCCACCAGGGCCAGGCTTTTTCTTCTGCCCTCCCCAAGTCTTTTGCACCAGCCTTGCCACCGCTGCCAGGAACTCAAACCTGCCCCAGCAGAGGAGAAGACGGGATGCAAAACCCGCTCCCAAAAATACCCTGAAGAAGCAAGCGGGAGCCTGCCCGCGAGGAAATGGGTCCCTAAGGCTGAGTCCAGGCTGCAGCTG
>NW_009709067.1:2017-3535 GCF_000703405.1 Apaloderma vittatum
GGGGGTGCCCGTGGCTGCCTCCCGGGGCTGTCCTCTCGCTTTTCCTCCGTGCGGCCCCGACTGGAGCTGAGGGGGAAGGAGGGGTTGAACAAGAAGAGCCCTTTCTGCTCCACAAAGCTCGTCAGCCAGCAGCGCTGGGCTTATAATTATTATTTCCTTAAAGACGAGCCAGGCAGCTATAGACAAAAAAAAAAAGTCCCCTCTTGTCAGAGCTGGAATTTGATGTCCTAACGACTGTTTTTGTACCGTGCCTGTTAGAGGAAAGAGCTCGGCAGGAGGGGGAAAGAGAGATTTAATTATAGAGCTGCATTGTGATTTTGCACACATAGCTGGCTGTTGTAATCAGGTTACAAGTGTATCTGATTTTCTTCCCTCCCCTCCCTCTTCCTCCTCTTTCTCTGTCTTCTTTTTTTTTTCCCTTCTTTTTTTTTTCTCCCCCTTTTTCCTTTCCGTTGGTCCAAATTAGTTGCTTATGTTTGGGTGTCGCAGAGACAAGCTGTTATTTGGCTTCGCTGAAGATCTCGATCAAGGGAACAATGTTTCCGAAGAGCCTCAGCAGCTCTTTGCCGGAGAAAGCCGACTGTTCCCGGCTCTGGCGCTCGCATCCCACCATCGCGGGGCTCCCCTCCCACCGCCACAATGACGGGGGGACACACAGATCTGCTCCCCACCATGGTCCCCACCAAATTCCTGCCCATTCAGGATTCCCTCAATAACGGAGGCTTTTGAAGGAGGAGCCCTGTTTGCATCCACGGGGGTGGGAGGAGGAAAAGAGAGGAGAAAACAGGATTTTAAAAATCAACTTCTTATTTTTCTATCCCAGGCAAGTGATGCCACACTTGGATTGGGGACTGTTGTTGGGTTCATTTAGGAATCCATTGTTGTCCATGTGAATTCTTTTTTACATTTCAAATAACAGGATTATTTCCCCAGGGGGTAATATCCTGTAATTTGAACACAATAATGGGAATAAATTACTTACTTAGAACTAATAACGACAGCCTGATTCCAATATATATACGAACTGTAACAGCTTTGGTTAGTTAAAGTGTAATTGTGTCGACGGATGACATTTTCTTTCAAAGGAATCTGAATGACTTTTAATTAAATTTGTTGGGGGTGGGGAAGAGAGGGAGAGACATGCTGGGAGATCTTGACTGCCGGCGGGTCCCAGACGTGGTGCCCCAAGCCAAGCATCGCCCCAAGCCAAGCATCGCCCCAAGCTGAGCATCTCTCCAAGCCGAGCATCGCCCCAAGCCGAGCATCACCCCAAGCCAGGCATCTCCCCAAGCCGAGCATCACCCCAAGCTGAACATCTCCCCAAGCCAGGCATCATCCCCTGGTTGCAGTTTCCAGAACAGGCACGTAACTGGGGAGAAAGAAAGCAGCACCGAGCCCCGTGGCCACGAGAAGTTTGCAAGATTGCGCAGCGAGGAGAAAGGACAACCTCGCCCACCCCAGCTTGCCCAGTTTAGCATTCCCAGGGGGCCAGAACTGTACTGCCCCGGCCACCGCTGG
>NW_009709067.1:3603-4505 GCF_000703405.1 Apaloderma vittatum
GGACAGAGGGAAGGTGGCACAGGGGGATGGAGAGGATGGAGGGAAGAAGAGAATGGAGGGATGGAGAGATGGAGGGGATGGAAGGATGGAGCCCAGCCTGGGCCAGGCAGAGGGGAGGGCAATGCCCATGTCCCTCCCTGGGCACCACCACGCTGCCTCTACCTGCAAACGGAGGTGCTGATGAGCAGGAGGCCGCTCTGCTCCTGATATTGCCCAAATTGACGATATTTCCACCTCGTTCTGGGACGCTGCCCCACGGGGGTTCCCCAGGAAGGGCAGCTCTGCCCAAGAGGGACCTGTATCAGCAGCCATGCTTCTTGGCTCCTTGACCTCACCCCAAAACTCCCCTGCCACTCTGCCCCTCTCCCCACCTCTGGCTTCAATGCCAACTGCTCAGGTTTATTTTTGAGTCAGATGCACGCAAGGTTTCCTTTAGGGGTGAAAGGAAAAAGCATCTTTCAGCTGCAGCAAGCAGAAAGCCAAGTTCCTGCCCCAAAATATCTCTGAGAGAAGCAGCGTGCTGCTGCCAGCGGCTCCGGCCTCCTCCAGGACTCATTTTCCTCTGTTTATCTTGAACGGCGGAGCCCTGCGAGGCCGCCTTCAGCCTGACACACGGCCTCTTGTTTATCCAGAGCGAGTTTTACAAATAGCTGATTAAGCCCAGAGGTCTGTCTGCTGCAGCAAAACCTCGTGGAGCAGCCCCTGCAGCCCCCACCAAGGCCCTTGCCAGCCACCCCCCAGCCCCGACCCCTCTGACATGCATCGAGTGGCTCAGGCCTCTGCAGTTACAGATATTGGTGTCTGATGGGTTTTTGAATCACTCATGGTTTAAAAAAATAACAAGTGTGCGGGTGATGAAGCACCCACCACTTTGTCCTCTCTAGCCTCCTGGGGCCAATGTC
>NW_009709067.1:4672-4996 GCF_000703405.1 Apaloderma vittatum
TGGGGGTTGCTGAAAACGTGCTCAAACCTGTGAGAGACGAGGACAGAGTGATGCTGCGGTCCTGGCAAGAGCAGGGCAGGACTGTGCCTCAGTTTCCCTGCTCGTGCCCCTGCTGCCCGTCCGGCCGTGGGACCCCCAGCGCGGAGCTGGGATGGAGGATTTCAGCCCAGAGCAGTGTCAGGGATATCCCACAGGGCTCCAGCCTGACCATGGGTACCCCCATGGCCACAGGGATCGGAAAACCTGTGACCAAGCACCTCTGTCCCTTCTGCCACCCTTGCCCTCGGTGGAGCCTGGCTGTGCCCCCTCCCTGGTGCTGGACTC
>NW_009709067.1:5186-8017 GCF_000703405.1 Apaloderma vittatum
GTAACACAGAAACATTCATAACCCGGCTGATGAGATTAAATTACCTGGCCCTGAAAGAAGAAAGGAGGCATTCAGCCATTTTTTTAACGTTTTTTTCCCTTGCCAAGGCCAGACACCACGGTGACGGTCACACACAGAGGCAGAGAAACCCGAGCTCTCACCTCTCCCCCCAAGGGTGACCCCGATGTGCCCCACGTCCCCCCCTTCTCCGACCCTTTAACGCCCAGGAGAGCACACGCTTCGCTCGCGCGTCACAAGCTCCCTTATCTTTTAATAAAACCTTTAAGAGCAGAAGTCAGGGAATGCCGGCACAAAGGCAGCTAAACCTCCTCCCGGGACATTAATCATTTTCTTTGACATGTTTTACTAATTAGCCAAAGCGTTTGCCTCGACAGGGGAGAAATTGGGGCCTGGATAAAAATTAAAAAAAAAAAATTTAAAAAGAAGGGGAAAAAGTGGAAAGGGAGGAAGAAATGGACAAAGAAGAAGCTGATGTTGCTCCTGTGCTATCCAGCATCCCTGGGAATCATTTTGCTGGGAGAAAACTGGTCCCCAGCCCCATCCTGAGGTTTTCTGGACACGGTGATCTGTGACACACCTTTTACCTTCCCCTCATCCCCCCCGTTATTACGGCAGCAGAGGGTTATTTGAAACATGCCGTTTGAAGGTTTAACTCTCTTCTTTACCTTTTACACGGCTGTTAATCCTCGGGACACATGTTTCCTATCAGCTGTTGATATTTAACATACAATAAGTGTTCTCATTAAATCGAAACGACTGGCTCCACGCAGACCGCTCCCCCCAAAACCCACCCTGGGGGCACCCCGAAGGCGCACGGGGCACCTCAGCTCGGGGATGCACAATGTGTTATACTTGACGGGGAGGGAAATATTATGGGGTGAAGGCTCCTTTCCATCAGGAATTCAGCCGTTAGATGAGGTCTTTGACCCCCTGAGCAGCCACCGCTCCCACACATGAGGAGAATTCCTCACAACTTTTTAAAATATGTTACTTTTAAGGGGTTTCTGGCAATGCTGTGGTGGTTGGTGATCTCAGGGATGAGCCCATCCCAGGCACAGTCAGCTACTGCCCCAACACGACCTCTTCATACAAGAGTCCGACCCATTTTTCACAGGACCTGATGGTTTTGGGGACTAGAGACCACAGAGAGAGCAACCCACAGTATATAAAAAAAAAATCCCGAGGAGAAACCATCGCCTTCTCACGCCTTGCTCCAGCCTGGCACAGCAAAATATTGCCTCCTGCCCCCTCACTCAACATCAGCTCTTCATCTGAATGCCCTCGGGAACAGCAGGGTGGAAAACCACAGGGCACAATCCCCTTTTCTCCTCAAAAAACAAGCGTAAGGACAACTAAACTGGGGGATACATCCCCCCCTCACTGGAAGGGTACCCACCTGTGGGTGTTCCCTGCCCGCGGCGGCTCAGCCGTCCCCACCGATGGGTACAAGAGAGTGAGAGCAGCATCCCGGAGCCAAGTCGGTCCTTTGGGTAGCATTAAAGAAAATAAATCACAGCTCTGCTCCTCTTCAGCACGAGCTTCTCATTGCTGTGGGATGACACACAGCGCTGCCTCCAAAACAAGGCGCTTTACTATTATTCTGTTTTTAATTTGGGGGTTGGAAATAATTTTCCAGCCCGGCTTCCAAACTAAACCATCCCAAAAAATAATACTAAAAAAAAATACTAATCTGCTTTCCAGAGAGCGGCGACGGGGTCGGCGCGCTGCAAGAAAGGGGTGAAGGCGTGAAAAGTCAGGCGGGGAAGCTCGCGGCAGCGAACAGCATCCCTCTCCACTCCCATTTCCAAGAAAAAGCATTTTAAAAATCCGATTCAGTTAAATATAGAGCTGCCCTGGGTGATAGCCCAGGGCTGGGCTGGGCTGATCCCACGGGGAATGGGCCGTACTCCATCCCTGCTCTCTGAAGGATAAGGGGGGAAGAAAAAAAGCAGATCCGGCTCTATGAGACAGCAACAAGCTGAACGGCGTGGTGAGGTCCCACTTCGTCATGTCTCACCCTTGGGGACAGCGGGGACATCCAGAAACACCCGGCTTGACTCACACCCTGTCCCAGGCTGAGCCGCAAATCTTGCCGAGAAGCTTCACAGGGGAGGACCCAGTGCAGACAGGGCCGAAACCAGCACGCCAGGAGCTGGCACGGGGTGGTGGAAACCCTCCAAGCTTCCTCTGCTGTTTTATGAGAGCCGCTCAAAAAAATAATAATTCCAAAAAAATTCAACGCTGGGAGCACAACCAGGCTGCTTCCCAGGCAGCCACCGGAGCACGGTTTGCACAACCAGCCCTGCACTCAAGCAAGGGGGAAGAAAATGCCTTCAGGTGAGGCAAACTCTGCAGAAAGATCAGGATTCCAGATGTTTTCATACCAAAAATCTTTTAAAAAAAAAGAGAGCAAGGCATGGAGGCACAAACACCCATCAGACCTAGCGGCCTCTGCAAATCAAGAATTTTTCCGTGAGTCACCAGTGGAAAGACCAGTTCAGGCGTCCTGCGGGTGGGCTCGGCCGGAGCGATGCTGGGCTGGAGGGTGCTGGGCTGGGGGACGCTGCATGCTCCGCCCCGTGCACCTTCCCTGCCCTGCTCTTGACCCCAGGGCCAGCCCGACCCTGCTGTGGAGGCTTTCCTGAGGCTTCCAGGAAAATTACTCTGGCGTCACACTGGGATGGATTTGACGGAAAGCCCAAAGCGTTGAAGGGTCTCTGGGTGCGGGGCCACGTCCTGGTGGTGTTTAGGCGTGAGGAGGGGTGTTCAGCCCGCACCAGTGGCTCAGGATTATCCTGAGCCCCCCTTTT
>NW_009709067.1:8074-8336 GCF_000703405.1 Apaloderma vittatum
GTTGCTCTGCTGCCATCCCCCCAAAACCCTTGGGGACTGAGGGAGGCAGCAGCAGGGGGAGAAATAAAGAAAGAAAGGAGGAAGGAGCAACCCAAACTGAGCAGATCTGATTTATCGGTAGCGGGAAGGAGGCGAACGCATCGAACGGCAGCGCAGGAAGTCCTGGGGAGAGTAAATCCCGTCGGGAGCGGGTAAAGCCACTTCCACACGTTGGGAAAGCGGGAGGTTACGGGGAGGGCGGGCGGGTAAAGTTTAGGGGGTC
>NW_009709067.1:8730-15970 GCF_000703405.1 Apaloderma vittatum
CACTCTGACAGACAGGTTTAGGGATGAGGTTGGAGCCGCATCTGCCGGCTATCGCATCCTCCTCCGTGGAGACACCGAGGAGGGCTCTCCAGCATCCATGGACACCTCTTCCCTGCTCCCCAAAAAAGCCTCCTTGGCCACGATGCACCTCAGCATTCAACCCTCCATCCCACCTCCTCCCACTGAGATGGTCTCAACTATCAATAGCGCCAATGATACCCCATAAATCCACCTCACCTTCAAGGCAGGGCTGTCAGTGTCCCCTCTCACCCCACGGATGTGCCGGCTCCGCTGCGAACCAACGCCGGGCTTCACCTTGACCTTGAGATTGATGGGGTGGCCACAGCATCGTTGGGAATGTCCATAGTAGGTGGCCACGTGTGTTGCTCACTTGAGGGGATCGAGGAGGAGAAAAGAGGCAGGAGGTGCCAATCACTGTAAAAATCAGCAGCAAAAATGCGAAGAAATTAAAAATCACCCCAGAACCTCATATCCAGGATCGGTGCTGGGGTCACCTCAGTCCTGTAAACATCAGGTGCTCAGCTCTGGCTCTTCATGCCCCCAAATCCAGGGACTTGCCTGCTCCATCCTGGCTCACGGCATTCGGGGGAAATTAAGTTTCTTGGGAAAAACAGGCAGAGCGACCGTGATGGGGGATTACCTCTATCTGCCGAACAGCCACACCAGATTCAAGCTGGAAATTGCTGTAAATCACCACCATTCCCAACCTGCTCCGGTTTTCCAGCGACATTCCTGGGTGGAAGGGGTCGGGGCGATGGGTGGTACCCAGCCCCGCATCACCGGAGGAGGCTCGTCCTGGGGAGATGAGGAGGAGCAGCAAAGCACTTTCCTCCGTGGTGATTTTTTATCTCACTTAGGAGAGCGTTTTTAATTAATATCGCCATTACCCCGTGCACTCGCTGTATAAACAAGACCCCTCCTTGATGGTTTAAATGGCCTGAAAACCTGCACCTTAATTACGGCGTCTGTCGGGGTAAATAACCGGCCTCGACGTTCTGCCAGAGGGAGGGGGAAGCCCAGGGTGAGGAGGCAGGTTTGCTGCAGGAGAGAATATGCTCTGAAAATACCCCCCAAAACGTCACCTTTGTGTTTCCCAGCTCTCTTTTGGGGACGGGGACCCTGCACTGTGTCCCCTGCAAGTCCCTGTGTTTGCCCCAAAGGGATTTTTCTCAGCTCAAGCACCTGGGACACGACAAACATTATTCAACATCCCAGCCAGGTTTTAAATATTAATCCTTTAACTCCCAAACTGCAGGGGAAAAATCTAGGGGAATGGGATCGCAGCCACTGCACTCCCTATTTTTCAAGCATCTCGATTGGCCACTCCAGCTTCATTTTGGGGAGTGAATGGCTTTTCCATGAAGGGCTGTGGCTCACGCTGCTTATCCCCGATGGAGAAACCCTTGAACATCCTGGAAAGGGCTCGGCTTTGCTTTGACAGAATGCTGCTTTCTCGACAAAACCTTGAAAATCAAGCTTTCTGTAAGAAAAATAAACAGTTTGGGGTGACCAAGAGATGCTCATCAGGGATTCAGGGCCGGCTTTGGCCCCCTGGTGCTCCCATCAGCCAGCGTAGCTCCCCCAAAAAAGCCATTTTTGCTAATGGTTAATAACTCACTGCAAAGAGGGGAGGAAAAAAAAAATGCCTCCATGCCCTAACTTATGCACAGACAAGAAAATGTCGTTAAACTAAAGCAAACAAACGAATCAAGAGGCAAAAAGAAAAATCACGTTAGCCCAAATCATAAATCCTGGAGAGGGGTATTTACAGGCTGAATTGCCAAGTGCATTGAAACGGCGGAGAATCCGAAAAGCAGAGAGCCATAAAGGCAGACAACGGCCCTGAAAAAATGCTTTGATTAGTATCTGGGCAGCATTCAGCCCAGATGTTCATTTGTCAACGAAAGAGGGATGGGGGGGAGGTGAGAAAGGCTTTAAATTAATCTTTACAACTAGAAAGGAGCTTGTAATACACACCATATGGGGAGAAATGTCCTTCGAAGCCCCTCGCCTTCCCCCCGCCCAGCGTGGCTGGAGTCGGGCTGGGACCCTCCGCCCGGAGCGCGTCCTCCCCGGCTCCCGTCGCCGCTTCATCCCCCCCGTTTTCTCCACGCACCGAACCCCCCGTGACCCCAAACCGCTCGCCTCGGCCCCCTTCCACATGTGCTTTTTTTTTAACCTCGAACAAAACAAACTGCAATTCCTCTTCTAACACCAGCTCTCTTTTATTATTTCCACACCCCCAACCCAGATACCTGCTTCCCCCCTCCCTCCGATATCCACATGTGGTTTCTTTTTAACCCTTCCGAGATGGCAGCAGCAGGGGGGCGGGGAGAGGAGGGATGAGGCTGTTTATTAAATGCCAACCATTCAAATTAATTCCCCTAATGGACTCGCCGACATCATGGTGTGCATTTAAATGAATGCTTTGTCATATTTCATAGCCAACCTGCAGCTCTCTGCAGAGCAAACCTGCTGGAAAGCCAGGCCGGGAACAGCAGCAATGACAGGAAACAAACCTATGAAGAAATAGATAAGAATTAAATACAAATCCCATACGCAACGCGGGGGTGACAAGGGAGCCCAGGACACCCTTGGAAATTTGCTTTGGGGCTGGGGTGCAAGTGAGACCCTAGGCAGGGTAAAAAGAGCTGAGCAACAGCAACGGGAGCCTCTTATCTGTGTAGGCAGAGGAAAAACCTTCTCACTGCTGCCGGGGCAGGAGGGAGCAGAGTCCTCTCACCTGGGATAGAGACCCCTGGATGGAGCCACCACTTCCCAGCTGGTGTGTGGGCTGCGTTTGCTCCACCACAAAGGGGCCCCCCCCGCAGAGAGGAGCAGCCCCAGCATCCCCCGCTCATCTGTGGGGACGTGGGGAGGAGGACAGACCCCCATCCATCCCATATCCCCCCAAGAGCCTCGATCCGGGGGGCTGAGGGCAGAGCTGCCTGGCCAGCATCCATCCTCGCCGTGGGATGCTGAAACCCAAACCCTCCTCGGTGAGCTGCTCCCGCCGCAGAGCCGGTCGCCTCAGCTCCTGGCAGAGCATCCCTGCTGCTCTTGAGTAAAGAGGCCTTCCCCGCTCTGCCACCGCCACCCCTGGGCACAGCCACAGCTCACTCACCCTGGCTTCGCCTTCAGGAGCTCCCGGTCCTTTCATCAGCCTGATGGAAACACACACACACACGCTCACTCGCTGCAAGTGCTGGCTGGGTCGTGCTCGCAACCTCCCCTCCCATCTTGTTCACTCTCTTTCCTCTCCGTTAAAAGCTGCCGTGGGGATCTCTTTCCACCTTCCAGGGTCCTTTTCTTCATCCTGCCCTGCTTAGGGGCCAGCGGATGAGGAGGGAATGGGGGGAAGCATCGCTGCTCCCCTCCTGTTGTGCACGCTGGGGACCAGAGGGACCCTCACGGTGTGGGATGGGGATGCGGGTGGCAGCGTGGCCCCAGGTTTGGTGTGGGCAGGAGAGCAGAGGGAGCAGCGAGCACTGGCAGTGGGATCTGTCCCATCCTTGTAGCCCTGCTCCAGGCTGAAGGGATGGGCCAAAAAAGCAGAAAAGGATGTTAGCAGGCACTGGTCCACAGGCTGAGGTCAGCAGGTGGGATGCTGGTGACTTTGGAGGTGCAGAGCTCTGCAGTTTTGAAAGCAAAAGTTAAATCAGGTCTGGCTGATGATGTCTGAGCTCGTGGGCTATCAGCAGCTAAAGTAAAATGGGATCAGGGGGAAGAAACAGCTCGCCTTGGAGTGGACCACAGGAGCAGCAAGAGCAGCCCAGCAAGAGACTGGGCTTAGACAGAAACGGGAGCTGGCTCAGGACAGGACTGATGCTGCCTTTCCCCACCGGGAGATTCCTGGGCTGCGACTGTGACTTGGGGCTCCTCCGTCAGTTGTGGAGCGAGTGGTCAAGACCCAGTGGGGGGACAGGAGCTGTTCAGATGAGGGCTCGCTCCTGATAACACCTGTAGGCTGATATTTCCTCTCACTCCCGTCCTTTGACCCTTGTGCACAGGCGCTTTGTGCTCCTGCTGCTGCCGAGCTGCAACCCCTGCTCCCGGGGGTCCTGCTACCCCCCACTGGCTTGTTCCTGGATCCCCAGGGCTCGGGAAGGGAGTGGACACTACGGGGTGCTCATTGCCCATCCCTAGCCCGGAGGGCTGGGATCAGATGGAGCTGGCCAGAGCAAACCAGCCCATTGATGCACCTGAGGAGCAGGTGGGTGGAGGGGGGACACAGCTTCCCCACGCGTCTGTCCACCCGCTATCCCATCAGCACGGCAGCCCCTGCTACAATCACGGCCTGCAAAAATATTAATAATCATCGTCATAAGAGCGCCTTTCATTTTCATTCGATGTGAAAATAAACCGACGCAGTTTGCAGAAGGTTCTTATTTAGTGAAACATCTGGAGTCAGCACTTCTCCCCCAAAGGGCAGCGAAGGGTTCAGAGGACACCAGGCAGTGTGCCGGGGAGGAAGAGGAGGAGGAAGGAGCCAATTCAGTCAGTCCCCTGGGGAAAGGAAGCAGCATGTCCTATGCAGGGTCTGCTACCTGGCCTCAAGAGAGCGTGGCATTGTCCCTCCCAGGACAAAGGGTGTCCCTCCACAGCTCCTCCAGGTCCCAAAAGCCAGGGGTACCAAGCAGGTCTTGGCAATACTTGGGTGCCCCCCAGGGCCAAGGAGACACCACCTGAGTTTGGCTGCTGGGAAGGACGCGCAGGGACAGGAGCAGGAGGGACGCTCCTGGTGCCCTGGGCTCTGGGTGAGTGGAGGGGCAGCACATCTGGGGACAGGGGCTGGGGTCCCAGCCCAGTCAGGGATCATCAACTCTTCTTTAGAGTCCATCAGGACTTGCTTTCATGTCCTCCAAGGGCCCCAGGGCAGGAGTGTTCCCCCAGCCAGGTGCGAGTGAAACCTTTCCTCTCACCCCGGGGGGCTCGCAGGTGAGGAAGGGTCCTGTTCTGTCTCCTCCTGTCCCTGGCAGGCCCCCCCAGGAGCCAGCAGGACACTCGGGGCCAGCACATGGAGGGGTGCAGGACTGTGCCCCGGCTGCCCGGTGTCCCCCAGGCTGCAGTGACACTGGGCTGCAGTGACATCTGCTGGACTCCCACTAGGGGAAACCCCCAGGCCCTAGGCTGGCCACAGATCCCCTGTCACCACACGTCCCCACGCCATGATCTGAGCCCCGGGGGGCTCCCAGCTCTGGCTTCCATTTTCCCAGCCCCAAGACCACCCTGATCCCCTCCAGCTCCCGTTCAGAAACCTCCACGTCACATCCCTCCACTGCCAGCCCTGGGCAAAGCCCTCAAACCACTGCAGCAAGGGGAGAGGGGCAGCACCCCCGGCCCCAACACCCATGCTCCCTGGGGAGGGGTCTCTGAAAAGACCAAAGAGCTGAAAAACCTGCATTAAGGGAGAAAATGTGCAAATTAGGAGTGGAGGTAATGATGGGATGGGGGGGGGGAGAATTGTTTATCTAGAGCTGATTTTGATTTTCTTCTTTCAAATATCAGCAGGATGCTGAGCCTCACCTCATTATGCAAATAGAAGCAATTAGAGCTCACCCAGGCTGTGCCCACGTGATGGGTTTATGGCACTCGCAGAAATCCTTCCTGCTACATGAGAAGAATAACAACAGCTCCCCTGTGCAGGCTCCAGCCCCGCTGCGGCTGGGAACCTGGCATGGTTTGGTAAGGTGAGCCCCAGAGCCTGGACAAGCCCCCCCATCACCACCCTTGGAGCCTCTCAAAGCCCTTGGAGAAGGGCTTTCCCATGGCAAGTCTGCCCCTCTTCCATGGGGACACCATCCCTGCCAGCAGCAGGTCCTCGCTGGCTCTCAGGATGGGAGAGGAGGAGGGATGGAGCAGGAGAACATCGCTGGGAGTGACTCAAAAGCCTTTTTCTCCACCACGGCAGAGAGTCAGCCCTCAGCAGGGCTTCACCGCGCTTTGGCGTCGGTGCCTGAGCGGACGCGCTTTGCTGAACACCGGCAGGAAAGGGCAAAGCAAAAATACCTAAATTCCCTGAACTGGGCTTAAAAAGCAAAGAAAACTCACCCAGACACACCACACCAGTCCCAGGAGGCCGGTGGCGGGGGGCACGGCGATGGCTCCGATCCCTGTCCCACTCTTTGCCTCCACAGGGCACGCACCGACCTGCAGAGACCAGACACCTGAGCATAAATCAGACTCGACTCCCATAAATCCATCATCTTCCTCCTGACTTATATCAAGGTAGCCAGAAGGATTAATTCTCAGTACCTGCCTTGAGTTTCCTACCCCCGGAGGAGCATGTGGGGAAAAAAACCAAACCACCACAGGCTCTTTTAATATTGATCTTTCTCCTAAATCTTTTTTTTTTCTTTCTTCACTTCTTTTGAATGCAAATGGAGATTGATGAGCCCAGGCGGGCAGCTCCTCACCTCGGAGGGCAATTTCTCTCTGTGTTCCCGGAGGGGTGGAAGGAGCATCAGGACACCCGTGAGTTCTGCTCTGCAGAATCCATCACCCGTGGCCAGGGGAGAGCTCCCAGGTACCCAGCTCAGCTCGGAGGCACTTGCTGCAGAGTGGACCAAGAGACACCATCATTTTGCAGCGTTACCACATTTAAGCTAGAGAACAGCCCGTGGGAAACCTCCAGCCTGCATCCCTGCCCTGGCTCCATCCCCAACTCCTGCACCAGCTGCTTCCTCCGGGGCTCATAGGTGGGAAGAGCACCCGGGGGGAGCCCTTTTTCCACCTCCCCTGATTAGAGCCGCTCGGGCTGACAGCGTGAGGCTGCCTGGGATTGCCGTGGAGCGGTTCTATTTCTGCAGCCACACGATGATTTGGGAGTAAGACCCTGGTACCTGCCCTGAAAGATGCCCGTGAGACGCACAGCTGTAGGAGTCACCCAGGCACCCAGCAGCATGTCTGGAGCTGCTTTGGGGTACCCCCACATTGGCCCCCCCGCCCTGAGATAGAATCATAGAATCATAGAACAATTCAGGTTGGAAAAGCCCCTTGGGATCATCAAGTCCAACCATTGACGCTACACTACAAGGTCACCCCTAAACTGGGGAGGAGGGAAAAGCCAAAAGACAACCAGTAAAAATCAGCGGCCGAGAGGTCGGAAAGAGACAGTTCAACACCAAATCGAAGGGAGAGGTCTAACAACGCACACCAAAGGAGATATTCTGGCCAAGGTCTGGCAAAGATATGTCCCAGAGGCAGGGGAGGACCCCTC
>NW_009709067.1:16033-20865 GCF_000703405.1 Apaloderma vittatum
ATGACATTCCCCCTCAGCCTCCTCTTCGTCAAACTGAAGATGCTTACTCAGAGTTTCTCCACGTGCTGTGATACCGGACACAGAGATGAGGACCCTCCTTGGTGCCACCACCAAAGAACAGGGCCCAGCTCAGCCATCATCTGCAGCGCTCCAGAGCGGAGCTGCTTTTTCCCCAAGGACTTGACAATTTCCAGACCTTCTCCCCGAGGTGCAGGCAGGGGCTGTAGTGGGAGCACTGATCCTGCAGGCGAGCTCCTCCGGAGGGACTCCTGCCTGCATGGGGTGCAAGACCCGTAAAAAAGATACCTTTTCCCTCGTGCCAGGGCTTGGCCACACCACAGGAAGGCTCTGGCGCAGCTGAAAAAGAGGAGTCAGGTCCTGACAACACCAGGGCTTGACGTGCAGGTTCCTCTGTCCCATGTCCATGGGTCCACGGAGTAGCTGAGGAACAACGTGAGGCAGGAATTGGGTCCCCAGAGCCGCTCTCCTGCCACGCAGCGCAGGCGACGGGAGCTGCGGGCGACAGGAGCAACGTGGGGAAAGGGCTGAGTCAGCACCAGGAGAGTTTTCCGCCTCCCCCAGCCAGGCTGTTTGGCAGGCAAAGGTTGGGAAGGAGGTTTTCTTCCGTAACAGGGCCGAGCGAATAATTCATAGCAGATAAATAATTCACCAGGAGTTTAGCCTTCCTCTGGCAACGGATTGTCTGCGAGCTGTTAGCAATTATCCCGTATTTATTTGCGATCCTGAATTTTCAGCTGAATTATTCAGACAAGTCGTTGCTGGGCTGAGGAAAAGCCCGGGGAAAGGAGGCGCTACCTGAAACGACAGGAAAAATCATCGTCTGGGTGAGGCCACGGCTCAGGAAGACACGGTGTTGTTACGATTATTTAGCATCTGTAGTGCAAGGAATACCCAGAGCTGCAACGGGCCCCGCGGCCGGAGGCGATGCAGAAGCGAGCGGACGGATGCAGAAGAGGTACCAGATTGTTGGGTTTCCACCACCCAAGAGCCTCTGGACATCCCTGGCTTTTCTGTTTCCTACCAGCAAATTCATCCGCTGGGAGATCCGTAGAAGAGGACGCCGCAGGAAAGACAGCGCGAGCGAAATAAATTCACATTTGTGTTTGGATGAATATCTCCAAAATTGTTTTAACGAGGTGCCTCCCCGATTTGCGCAGCCACAGGACTGCTCGGTGGCTCTTCTACAGCCACAAAAGCCCCCGTGCTGGAGACACCCACACACATCTTCACCCACCCGGAATCAGCAGCCCGCGGGCTTGGACCCTCCCCCGGAATCAGCAGCCCGAGGGCTGGGCCCCTGCCCGCCACACGCAAACCAGAGCTGGCCTGCAAAGACACACAGAGATGGGCTTTCGGAGGAAAAAATAAAGAAACTATATACTCAATTCAATGGGAAAAAAAGCTTTCTTGAAGCACAAAGCAATGTTTCTAGCAGAAAAGGAGCGGGATTGCATGTGGAATGAGAGCAGCAACCATCTTGTCCTGCGGCTCCTCAGGCTCTGGCTGCTGCTCCCGGGGAGGTTTGGCTCTTCCCCTTGACCAGAGCAGAAGATTCTCCACAGCAGCAGCAGCACCGGCTCCTGGCCCTTGACCAGACAGCTTGGTTGGCTTTTCATTCCCAGAACAACAAACCGGTGGAGGAGAGGATTCCAGCCATGCAAAGCAGCCTGCCACCTTCCCCAGGCCCCAGCCAGGGACACTCTGCTTTCAGCCCCGCTGGAATCACCTCTCTACGACAAGAATCAACACTAAACCCACCCCACTGCGAGCTACAGGACTTTAAAACCTCCTGGCTGCAGAGAAAAGCTTGGCCGGTGACTCCTGAAAATACCCAGATGTACCAAAGAGACTAATAATAAAACCAAACTCCTCTCCTTTTGCAAGACTCCTGAATTAACAAACCTCTCTCTCTCCATCAGCCAACTGCTACAGGCTCCCGATCAATGAAACAGGTAAAAAGAAGAAAAGCGAAAGAAATTTGCATGACTATATCCCTGATGGATGTTTCGTTACACAAAAGGAACACATCTCCTCCGGCTGGGCTGAGATCCTCAGCAATAATAAGCATTTCTTCTGTTTTCTCTTGAATTGCCAGTCACGCATTTAAAATTATATTTAAGAAAAATACAAAGAAAAAAAATTATCACCTGAGGAGATGCTAACTTGGAGACATGGTCCCGTGGAGAGGCGTATGGGGAAGAAAGAAGTACCAGATCAATGCAAGCTACTTTCTGGGCTGCCAGAGCCCACCCAAAGGAGAACAAAGCCCCCAGGAGAGTTTTCCTTCTGCCTAGAAGGGGCTTGCTCACGGGTGACACATGCTGCCTTCCTCCACTTCTTGCTCCTCAGCCTCACCTGGCTCCTGCCAGCTGCTGGAATGTTCAGACAAGGGGTCCTCAGTTTGCAGCCACCTCCACCCTAGCTGGGACAGCCCAGACAGACAGTCTCAGAGGTTAATTCACAGGATTTTGCCCAAATTTGATGAGGGGGCAATTTATTTCTTACTGCAAACGAGCACGGGTGGCTGTGAGCCGGCAGAAGCAGCCACCACCTTCCCTGACAGGAGAGGAGACCTGGTGGGCAGGGGCTGGGTGGGAAGGCTGGAGGTAAAAAAAAGCCGTTGAGCGCTGGGAAGGGGAGCCAGCGGCCAGGAGGGGTGGATGGGGACATTGGAGACCCCCCAAAACGCTCACACCGAGTATCTCCTCAGGTATTATCAAGCAGGTCATCGGGCGATGCCTCTCCAGAGCTTGCTTGGTCTTGCTGTCCACTGCCTTGGCTGTATCCCCTTTCCCCGGGGTACTCTTTGACGGACCAAGAAGGCGTCAGCACGGTTCTATCTCACCAGTCTTCCCTGCTGCAGCCCACTATGGCACGAGCAGGGGCTTCCATCTCTCCTAGTGTATCATCCCGTACGATGACCACCAGCTCCTGAGATCACGTCCTCCCTAGCCAGGTGGGTGTCCAGAGCTCAGTGTCCTACCTGTCTACTGCTGAAAAAGTGGGAAGACCCAAAGCACGTGGTCAACCACACACCCAGCAGGACCTTCCAGGCAGACGGCAGGAGAAGGCTTTCCTAACAGCAAGATGATGGAGAACCGTTTCTAGAGACTCTTCCTAGCTGCATCCTGCACGGACCACACTTGCTCAGGGTCCTCCGCACTTAGGAACTCTTCCTTCCTCCACCACCCAAACGTGATCCAACTCCTCTCCCCCAAAACTACCATCCCTTTCCTTCCTCTCTGCGAGGCACCTCCTGGTACCCACTGGGGCTGCAACACCAGCCTGGAGAGCCAGAGCCCAGAGTCTGAGCATCTTCACCCAAACCCTGCCTGCAGGGCTGATTATTTTTCTCCACCGCTGGCTCTGCGCAGGATGCCGGCTGCTGGGGAGGTGCCCAGGAACAAGGACAAAGCAGTGTCACAAGCTGTGGTGGGGGGGACATCTGCTCGGCCAGAGGGTCAGGGGACAAGACTCAAAGCAACCTCAGCATTCTCACCACCTGAGCTCAGCCCTTTCCCCAGGGCCAGGGCTTCCCCTGCAGACCCCCCCAGGGTGGAGGCTCCCGTCAGTCCCAGGGGATCTGCTTGTCTGCTGGAAGGGAGGTTGGCACCTCTCCTGCCCAGCACAGGAGCTGTGGCCAGGCCCCAGCACAAAAACACACCGTCCTGGAAGGAGCCCGCGGTGATTCGGGAAGGAGCCTGCGGCCGCGAGGAGACCTGCCCCATCCCATCCCCTCCCGTCCCACCACGTCCCGTCCCGCGGGAGCTGGCTCGCCAGGAACGCCAGGCCCCAGGGCTATGCCTCAGGAATGTGGCAGCTCTGGCCCTCGGGATGTGCCAGGCTTCTTCATCAGAAAGGAAAAACGAGAGGGCTCTGGAGATGCTGGTGCCCTCACCCCTGCTAAGGCTTCCCCCTCCACCACAGCCAGCCCAGGGGTGACAGCAAGGGTGCCCAGAGATGTTCTCCTGCTCCTGTCCCTGTACAGCCCTGAGGAGGAGGAGGATGCAGAGCAGGGTGCCCTGAGACGCCCAGGATGGGGAAAGAAGTACAAACACTGAAAAAACCCGAATATTTCCATCCTAGCTGATGTGCCATGATAGGGAAGGCAGGGGGGCAAAAAGCAGCAGCTGGGATTTCGGAGAACAATGAATGAGGAGAAAAAAAGAAAGAGGGAGGAAGACGAGTGCGGTTGAGTCGCCTGCGGTTGTCAGCCCTTTTCAGGGGGAGGGCAGGGGGAAGGTTAGTGATCAGCCAGATCTGAAACCAGACAAACTATTTCCATATGCCAATAAAACCCCGAGTGCAAGGAGTTTGCAGGGCTCTGGGGCCCCCACGCTGCCTCTAAAACAAAACAGAAGAGCTGGGAAGCTCACCCGGGCAGGAGCTGGCGTGGGGAAGGGAGCGCAGTGATTGCATCTGACCTTTCCTTCCTCATCATCCTCCTCTCCTCGCCCACTGCAGCTCATCCCTCCCGGCGTTGCTCGGTCCACATCAAAGGGACTCATGGAAAAGCAACCGGGCAGCGCTTAGTGGGACCAGCGATGCTCGTGGTGGGACTTTGCCTCCTACATAGGTCTGAGAGCTGAGAACCTCAAACTCACCTCACTTGTGCCTTTGGTAGGTGCCAGCACATGGGGTCAGAGATCAAAGGGTTGAATGCATTGAAGCCACGACACCAGCTCCCTTCCCGGGGAGGCTGATGGCCCCAGCCCTTCCCGTGCCCCAGATGGGGAGGTTCTCCAAGCCACGTGGGAAAGGGACTTGCTCCCACCTGTGTCTTGCCACGCGGTGACCTTGGCGGAGCCTTG
>NW_009709067.1:20885-27857 GCF_000703405.1 Apaloderma vittatum
GCCCGCCCGGCCGAAAACCCCAGCGCAACTCCCCAGACCCTGCCGGAGAGGAAAGCAGCCACCACCCTGAGCCGCTATAAATCACCGCATCGAAAAAACGCGACGCCCACGTCCCCGGCTGTAAATCTGCAGGAGCAAAAACCGGAGCAGCTTATCAGGAGAAGCCACAGCACCAGCCCAGCCCTTGTGCCGGCCGTGTGGGTGCCCCCAGCCTCCCACAGCTCCCCCGAGAGAGGAAGAGGATGCCTGGTTAATAGGAACTGCCAGCAGCGCCCGCAGCCTTATCGGAGGAGCAGCTTCACCCCACCCGGCGCTCGCTCCCACGCTCGGGGTCATGCCCACCAGCTCCAGGGTCTGAGCAAGCCCTCGGCATGTCCCCAAGCCTTCCCCACGGCAGTGCTGCCCCCAGCCCTGGTGTCGTGTCTGTCCCCATGTCCACAGCCTTCCTGTCGCTTGGGTGGACAGCAGCTGCGACTCAAGCCCAGTCCCCCAGCCTGCAGGAAACTTCTTCACCCTTTGACCATTTGCTCAACAAGCACAAGGACTGGAACGTTTCCCTCTTTGTTGCAAGAGTTTAAGAAACCTTGGACAAGACAATTCTGTGGGAACCTCCTGTTCTCCAGTGGTTGAACGCAGGAGAGGAGGCTATCGAGGAACATGTCCAAGAACACACCAAGTATGGTCTTTGGACACGTTTGGAAACTGAAGGGTTTCAGTTCACAAGGCAGCCTGGAAGTCACTGCCACACTGATCCATACTCACACGACGCCAGTGCCCATGTCTCCAAGCAAGCCTTCACCTTCGCTACATTAATTAACAGAAGAAAGATCGAGCACGGGTCTCTGCCCGGTGTTCATCGTGCTTGAGATGGTCTGGTCTGGGCACTGGGTGATGCTGGTGTCTGCAGGGCTGCAGGCAGGGAAGGAGAATTCCAACTGGGAGCCACGTGGCATTCCCAGAGGACCAGCACAGTGGGGAGACCAGAAGCATCTTGGTCATCTTAAGAAGCACAAGAAGGCGGTTTGCATGGAAAGCAGGGAGGCAGGGATGGACCCGGGTATGTTGGGACACAGGAGCTGATTGAGAGTCCCCAATGGGTGGAAAGGCAAACGCAGTTTTAGATTTGAGAAGTGCTTTCAGTAAAGGCAGAGGAATACAAGAGCAGGCTCTGGGGAAACTTCATCTGAAAGGCAAATATTCCGAGGGCAGTCAAATCTTGAGCAGGTCAGAAGACCTCACCCAGCTGAGGGTCAGCACTGATCCAAGAGGAAGGGTACAGACTTAAAGACAGTGGGAAGGCGAGCTCTGCTTGTGACCAACAGAGCACGGAGATGCTGGCACAACCCTGCATGAGAATAGCAGGCGCGAAACACCCGACTGCTGCAAACAGAGCACGATCACGTTCCCCTGACATGGTCACCAACAATAACAGGAGATGACAGTCCAGCCAGAGCCTTAACCCTGCTATAAATGAGGAGAGACACATTCTGATTAAAACAACTGGGCGCCCGGTCGAAGCCTGATTGCAATAGGCTGCTCACGCGTTTGTCGACCAGCTGAGCTGTGTTCCTGCAGAGCTCGTAGGGCAGGGGTAGGATTACGTTAAAAATGGGAACATTCCTCAAAATCATGCAGCCCCGCTCCAGATGGAGCCAGTCACCCTTCCTACGGCAAACGAGCCTGCAAAAGTCACCGGGACAAGAAAGAAAATGGCAATGAGAGATTTGGAGTTTGAAGGTACCACTGGGAAGGAAGCCCTAGGTGCAGAGAAACATTACCCTGAGCTTTAAAAGAATAAAAGCTGGTGCAAACATTAGAGTTTCTGCAGGAGGCTGGTGAAAGCCCTGCCCTCTCCCACCACACTCTGTGGTCCTCACTTCGCACCCAGGCAAGCTCAGTGATGTGCTGCACCCAACACCTGCGAACCATGGAAGAGCTGGAGACACGAAACACCTCTTCATCACACTTGGGACTGTCACCTCCCATCAGGAACGTGGTCTGTGGAGCTCAGCTGCTGAGAAGAAAGCTCCAGTCACAGAAGGGACCTGAGGAAGGCACTCAGCTCCAGCCACACCACAGCGGGATCTGAGGTACCCCAGGCTTTGCTGGCTGGGAAGTGCTGGTACAAAAGCCATGTGGAGCACAAGTCCTGCACGGTCACTGTGCGCCTCGAGGGAATGGAAACCACAGCAGGGTTTTACGATGGCATTAAACTCGACGTTCCCAGCACCTCTGGTAGCGCAGGACCTGCTTGGAAGGCTTATTCCAGCCCGAAAGGCAGATTTACCAGAAACAAATCCAAACGGAGGAGCAGCCATGAGGCTGGTTGCACACCTTCTGCCAAGAAATGTCAGGGCCTCCAGCACAAGAGGGGCAACAACTTATTTCTTGCTCTCTCCTTTCTTTTTCCTAGTAAATTAAAAAATAATAATAATGGTAGTAGGCTCCCCTTGGTTTTCTCCTCCCCCACCGGAGCAGATTCTATTAGCAGCTTCCCTGAGAGCAGAGGTGGATTCACTCCCAGAATGGGATGCAAGTGGGCAGTGGGAAGTTTCCACTTTCTCCCCAGCCATTCCCACCGCCGAGGATCAGACAAGCTTTCCCACTTGGCTTCCTCACGAACGGATTCGGGAAGCGCAGCCTGTAGTTTGGTTAAAGAAGTCCTGAAGACACGCTCACCCAGGGAAGCTCACAGCAGAGCCCTTTCTTCCCACGAAGCGGATGCCACCATCCACCCATGGGACACTCTCCAAGCCCAAGCATCCCCCGAAACCCTGTCGGTACCCGCTCGCTGGGCACAAGCTGCTTCCTAACCTGAGTTGGTAGCTGCCAGTAGCCACCCCAAAAGATATCAGGCCCAAAGTGGGCAGCTGAAACCTCAACAGGTCTCCCATCCAAAGGGTTTGTCCTCGGTGTGGGACGTGGCTGCAACCTTGGGGCGTCCCAAGGACTCGGCTGCAGCACCTACAGCCATCCCCATCCCGGTACTGGGCTCCAGCTGAGGGGCAGATCTCGACCTCCCCAGAGGACCCGAAAACTCCAGCCGTTCCCTTTTCACCCACGTATCAACCTCCCAACGCTCTCAACGGGTTTTCGCGGTGCTTCCCGCAAGCCAAGCTCCCGGCCAGAGGCCGGGGAGGAGAGGCAACGATGCTCCACATCAAGCCCTCCAGGTCCTGCAACTCCTGTTCAATTCCCTTTTAAAGGGGCTGTAACGCAGCGTGGATTTATACTTCAAAACAGCTTGTTTGTGTAATTGCCAAAAAAAGATTTTTTTTTTTTAAAAAAAAGGACACGAAACAACCCCGCTACAATGACTAATTAGCTGCTCCTGCCTCGTACCCTGTAAACAAATGTATTTGTAACCAATTTGCAAGCACTTTGCATACGGGGCCCAGAACACTCATGCCTGTTTGATGCATTTTGACATTAATTTGATAATAGCGGCTTAACAAGGAATCCAGGCTCCCTAGCTATAAATATGCTGCTTTTCCACTTCCTTTTATCTGCACAGTGAAATAATGTTGTTTTTCCCCCTGCTGCAATAACCACCATCCAACCCTTTCATGCATGCCCTTTATGTCCTTTAGCATTTTCAAGGCTTTTTCTACTTTATTTTATTATTTTCCTCTTCCTGGAGAAAGCAAAAGGGTTTTTGCTAGTTGCATTTTTAATTCCCGTTCATCGGGGGAAGGAGAGGACAGCGATGGTGCTCTGATAATGCACCTTCCAGGAAACCAGCATGAGAGACCAGTTTGTTCAGAAACACTTCTCCACTCCTTTGGGCTACAGAGGAGAGAGAAAGCCCATCCTTCTCCTCTTCTCCACTGGCTGTGGCTGTCCCTTTCCATGCAAAGGCACGCCAGAAAGCAAATTCAAGCATCAGAGCAAGCAGCAGCGCCTCTTGCCCACCTCTCCCTGACCCCCCACTTGCAGAGATCAATATTCCATTCACCCAGGAACAGGGGAAAAAAACACAAACCAGCAGCACACCGACACATCCCAATGCTCATGGGAGATCTCCTGCAAGCTGAGCTCTTCACCCTCAACCTTTTACCACCTCCGCTCCTGGAAGTGGGGTTGTGCCCCTCCCTGCCAGCAGAGAAGCTGTTGAGATCAGCACCCAGAGGGAAGAGGGTTCCCCAGGTTTCCTCCTGCCAGAGTCTCGTAGGGACCTCGGCCCCTTCAGGCATTTCCCCCTCTTGGGAGCTTTCATGCCAAAAATCCCCCGGCAAGTCCCGGTGATAAGTGGGAGGCTTAGGAGAGTCCAAAAGCACATTCTTTCCTCAGCCTCCTCCCTCCTTATCTTCTTCCCCCCCGAAACATATTTAGATAAAAAGTTATTGGAACAATAAAATCCATAACTTAAACACGAGCACAGGAGGGATGGAGGGAGGGTCTCTGCTCGGGGCCCGGGTGAGCGGACCCGCCGGAACAGAGAAACAGCAGGACCTTGGATCACACGTGCTCTCCTGCAGTCCCACCACAAGCCCTGCACAGGCTCACTCACCTTCTGATCGCACATTAATATTGAACGATCTACTGCTTCACCTACCTGGGGTGAGCTGATTTAAGCACGTGGCTCCACGGGCTGCACTGTTCTCCACCGAGTTCTTCCTCCTCCGTGTTTACTGTGTGAATTTATTTTAATCCTCAGCAGGTGCTGCAACTACCTGAAGCCCGGTTTCCCGTGCATCACCGTCCCGTGCCCTACAAACAGCAACGTAAGAGACAGCTCACTGGGACGTGGATTTTCTCCAGCATCCATCAGCCTTCCCAGGCGGGCAAGCCCAGCGGCTGGGGGAGCCCAGCGGCTGGTGCTGCCCCAGCTGTGGCTGTCGCAAGGTGCAAGCTGCAGCCGGAGGTTTCGCAGAGCGATGGACTTTCTGCGAGTCACTTTGGTCCACTTACCCAGAACAGTCGTTACGTCCCACAGGAACACAGCTCAGCTGAGCGTTCAGAGATCCACAGGAGAGTGTTTCCTAAACACAGAGTAGCTCCTTCTTTAACGTGCGCCTGAGCCCGCGAGCACCAAGGTGCGCATCCCCGTCCACACACACCTCACCTCCCATCGCTTCAACTCCAGACGTGACACCAAAGCGTGATTCCTGCCAGGCTGGCCTCGCGCTTGCGTTTTAGAGGGAAGGAAGAGGCAGGAGGCGACAAGAGGGACCCCAGTTCAAAATCAGTTTCACTCTTTATTGGAAGTTTTAACATGCCACCAGCGTACACGAAAGTTGCACGTTCAGAACTGGACTCACCACTAGAACAAAGGGCCGGGGGCGAACACAAGTGTCAGGTGAGCGCACGGGTGGAGGAGCCCAAACCAAGGAGCTCGCTGTCCCAGCGGCCGGGCTGTGCCCATTTTCAAGGGCCACCTCCCTTTGGTACCCCCAGGGCGTTGGTGGCGACCCGGGGATTCTCTCCTCGAGCAGCACCGCTCCCTTGCAATAAGCTAATTGAGCAGGTTTGGTCCCAGCTCTGCCAGAACCCACCGTGTTTGGAGACCAACTGCCCACTGAACGCTTTTCTGAATTCCTCCTTCTCTGAAGGCCAGCAGTTCTTACCACGAGAAACAATTTCCACCCGCTGTTTGTAGGGAGAGACGACAGAAATAGGGACTCTTACACTGACATTTTATTTTCAAAGAAAGTTTTGATAGAAAAACATTTTCCCCAGCAGCCTTGGGCAGCTTCCACTTCAAAGGACAAACTTCAAAAACAAATCCAGTGTCCTAATGGTTTTGTGCTACATTACTTAATTGTCATACAGCTAATTAGCAATGCCTGATTTCACATTCTCTGTACATAGATGAAGTTCACAAAAGAAGGGGCTACTTAAAACAATAAATAAAACAAGGCACCAGGCAGCCAGACTCTGACAACATTAACATAAAACATTACAGTTTACCATTTAAAAAACCGAAATAAAACCCCCCATCATGATTAAACCTATATTGATCTGTCCTCCTTCAGATCTCGGAGCTTTGAATCTCCGCACGGAAGGGAGGAGAACGCAACGCGGGGAGCGGGGGCTTCGCGCGCGCCTCTATGTATTTCGCCGGCGTGCACCAGAGATCTTTAAAATTCTAATTATTTCCCTATCACCAGGTAAGATCAGGATCAATAGATGGTACAAACTGACCCCTTTCCTCGAGTGTCGGGGGGGGGAGGAATTAAAAAAAAAAGAAAGGGGAGGGCAAAACGAGAGCGTCGGAGGTCAATGCCACAAAACAATAGATATTGATGTCTCCATTCATTTCAAACAGCGGAAAGGTCAATGCCTCCCTTGCTTCATGTTTTATGGCTGAAATCCTGCTGCTAACAGCAACAATGTTAGTAGTCAGACCTCATCCATCCTTTTTTATGATTATGATTATTTCTAACCAGGTTAGCCATTTTGAAAATTTGACGAAAGCTGAGAAGCAGCGGGGGCTGGGGAGGGCAGGGCAGGAGGAGAGGGGAAGCTGCCCTGGAAATTAATGGAAGGGACGGCTTCCATTAGTTTTCGAGCTCGCCTGTCCCCCCACCTGTGCTCCGGTTTGTCCCTTGCTGCCCCCTAAAAAATGAAAAGGGCCTGAGGCAACATCCCTTCCCTATTAATCATTATTCCCCGTACAACATCCCAATTGGTTTCTATGGAAATGATTTCTCCTGCTAGAGTAGCCGGGCTGCCGGCAGCACAGCTCGGCAAAGCGGCAGGAGAGCGGCGAGGGAAGGAGATTTGCCTCCACGACCCCTCGGCGCGGCTCCCACGCTCAGCTCCCCGCAGGAGAAAGCGCCCAGCACCTCGCAGCACGCCGTCCCGCTCCGGTCCGTCACCCCGGGGCATCTGAAGATCCAAGAGGCGATGGAGCACATCCCGCTCTGCTCCCCCCAGAGCCCCACGCGCCCGGGCAGAGGAGGAGGAGGTGGTGGTCACGCGAATTAAAGGGAGCGGGGTGGCTGCCCTGCCACCCATCGCCTCGCCCTC
>NW_009709067.1:28070-41364 GCF_000703405.1 Apaloderma vittatum
ACAGACGAGCGACTGCAGCCCAAGCTCTCCTGAAAGGCCCTTTCCCAACCGAGCAGGGGCTACGCTGCCCTTTTCTAAAGAGATCAATTTGCAGACTGGCTGTGGGACCAATCCTTTAACCTACAGCCCTTCTAAGTCTTTCCAAGGCCAAAACACCAGTGACAGTCCCACCCAATTCCTCACATCAAAGCCACCGCCACTCTCCAGCTCTAGACCCTCCCAGCCTGCAGAAAAGCCACGTCGCTCAACAATACTTTGGCCATCAGCAGAGCAGCAACCAACTTCTGATTCAACGCGCTAATGGCACTTGTCCCAGAATATCTTTCTCCCAAAGAAAACGCCGACACCTCGCCGGTGGTCAAAGCGAAAGATTTCTTCCGCGGTCCCCAAAGAGCAGATTTGGAGCGCGGCAAGAAACACGCCAGCAGGGTCCGGGAATCCGGCGCTCCCTGCGAGAAGGGCACCTTCTGTAATTGAATTCATTTATTTTAGACGACGGCCAGTGGCATCAGCAGGCTCAGAGATCACCTCATTAGATGCTCACAGCCAGCGGGAGGGAGATTTCTGGAGAGACGGGAATGGACACCAGAGGAAAGGAGGGGGAATTTCATATTAAATAAAAGCTAGGAACAAAACGCCCATCTCTCCATTCTCTTCTCCTCCTCTAACACCGCACGCTGGAGTTTCAGCACCGAGCGAGCTCTGAGACCCATATATTGCTCTGCTCAGAACATATGGTGCTATGTTTAATAGCCCGGCTCTGCCAATTGGGGACTATTAGGGTGGGTTCTTTTCCCAGTGTAAATGTTGCAGAATATAAATTGTAATTAACACCGATGCCAAAATAGCACTTAGAGAAAATAAGCACATTATTAACATCTGGTGAATCCTGCCTGGAGTGCAGAAGCAGCGGAAATTCTAACTCGCCATAAGAGGATTTGTAGTAGAGATCTCGAGCCCAGAGTTGGGGAGTCGGGGGTGGAAGGAGTTTTTAGCTCTTTATTACTATTTGCGGCGCTACCTTTATTACCTGAGGGCGACCTTTCCTAGCCCCGATTACAACGGGTAGCGTTTGCACCGGGACTCCTGACCCGCGTGTGTGGATACAGATGTCTAAACATCAGACTCCAGGCAAGAGAATAACGGCGTTATAAACCATGCCTGATCGCCTGCCCTGCTCCAGCAAGGCACGAGGCAGGTGGGAATCACTTTGCAGGTACAGCACGTTTCACCGGGTTACTCTAAGCCCCAAGACCGAAGGGTTAACACTGTCATTATGCAACAGGTGTTTTCTGCAAACCGCTAGCCCCAAATCCAGGTTTTTCCAGCACAGGAACCATCGAGCTCGCGGTTCTGCCAAGCTTGCCGGTGCCACAGTGCAGATGTCGGGAGGGGAAATCCCTGCTGAGGGTGGGAACGGCGTCACTCCTGCAGAACATTACCAAACGTCAGGATTCCTCCCCAGGACAAAGCAGGTCCCTTCAGGCACCACAGAGCTGGCTCCAGACCCTCAGCCTTCCCTCCACTACCCTGCTGCAAGGCCAGGGGCACAAGGAGAAAGCAGCTTTGTGAACACTCGCTGCCCAGCTCTCGCTATTTATTCTAGGAAAGAGAAACTAGGCAGGGCTGAGGTGGCCTGAACTGGAAAGAGTAGCGGCTCATGTTTCTGCCAAAAGTACATCCGATTTGCTGAAGCGAGAGAGAAGGAGAGAAGAAAGCTGTTGGGAGAGGGAGAGAGGGATTCAAACAGGCGAGTAATATGACAGGAGGGAGAAAGAACGACCTCGTCGGGAGAGCGGGAGAGAAAACAGTGGCAGGATGCCAAGAACAGGGCACCAGCCGCTCCCGCTCCCCCGCGCACGATCGGACCTAGTGTCGGATGCTTCAGGAGCGATCGCAGCTCAGCTGCGGCCTTTGCTGGAGGAGCACAAGCTGGCCTCACCCCCTCATTCCCCAGAGCCGCTGCCGGCATCCCGTCCTGAGCGGGGAAGGCAGAGAAACTCCAGGCAGACAGCAAAGGCGCGCAGGGGTTAGTTTTAGCAACTCACAGACTTGGGCCAACATTAACCTGCTCGTTAACGCCGTATCCTACCGAAGCACAAGGGTCACCACAGCCTGGCTCAAGATTTACACCAGCAAGATGGATTTCCCGGCAGGCTCACACCCGCCTGATGGGAAAGCAAGGAGGGAAAATCCTCCAAAGCTGTGCATTTTGCTCTCAAATCTATCCCACCAGACCAGGCTTCCCATGAACCAGCGACGGCACAACACCGCATCTTAGGGAGATGGCATCTTATGGAGAAAATGGGAACCAGGAGACGGGGATATCATCTTTGGACAACGCTGGGCCTCCCCAGAAAAACACTGCTCGAGGCGTCAGGGAGCGTTTAAGTGGAGAAAAGTGAGGCAGCGCTGGTCGATCGCTGTTTTGCAGAAGACAGACCCAGCACGCTAGCACAGAACACTCCAGCAGAAGGGAAATCCGACTGCTGTCCAGAAACGTAGCTCCAGGAATTCCTAACTTGGCTTTTGGTGCAGCTGTCTGATGCTTTCAAAAGTGCTCTCAGTAAATAAGGCAATATGAAAGTGATCCAGACCACTACTGATGCCTGAGGAAGTTTTGTGGAGGAGAGAAGCTGACTGAAATCACACTGTGAAAATACTTCATAACATCTCTAAAATTAGTGTGAGCTCAAGGCATGGGATCTAAGGACAGAACTGGAACGCTACATTCCCATCTACACTGCACGACAGACTGCATTTAAATCAGATCTGAGCCTCAACTTGGTCACTGCAGGCACCATCTACCCTAGGACAAGGATTTCCAAAAGAGCCGAGAATTTCTTTCACCACACCGATGGAAACAGCATCAGCAAGAACACACCATGGTTGGGGCTCTAATGACCTTAATTTGTTATTCAATATTGTAAAATAATAATAAAAAAAAAAAGTATTTCTCAATCAAAAACCCCTTCAAACGTCTGTGATTGCATGTGTGTGACTACAAATGCCTATTTTAACATAGAAAAGATGTGATGCACTTCAATTGAGCAACACATTTTTGTGCCTCTTAGCTGACTTAGGCTTTCTACTTTGCCAAAAACAGACCGAAGCAAAGAACGATTTCCACCACTACCACAAAGCACACTGCCGCAGTACACAGGGGCCCTTAGGAAATACACCAGGCGACACAGAGAAAAGAGCATCGTTAAGTCAGTTTCTCTTACCTTTAACTTCAGTAAAATAACAAAACAATTCCTATTAACCGCAAAGAAATATACTCATCAGATTCCAGAAGGCTTTGAGACAGGATTTTCAGTTGCAAGCAATATCCAAGAGATGATTCCCCACCGCAAAGGACCAGCTTTTTATTATTATTATTATTATTTTGCAATTGCATCTATTTAAAATGATTGTATAGCATCCAGTGAGGCAGCCAGGAGCTGAAGGTGGGGAATCCAGGCCAACAAGAAGCTATTTCACATGTTCACGCTGAGTGTCCTTCCCATGCCGTGACAGTCACCACCACAAGTTGGGAGGTTCCTCAGCCACTCTGCTTTTAAACAAGGTAATTTCATCCAAGTGCCGCATGGGGACGTCTCTGATGACCTCCGTCAAGTCCTCATGAAGCAGAGGGAAAATGACGACGTTGAGCGCTGGGCGGTCGGCCTGGAAACTAAATCAGACACAGGTTATGAGCTGAGGAAAACAAGAAATTCTCTAGCACAAGGGAAGGGGGTTGCACGGGTGGAGATTCTGCAGCGGCGAGGGCAAGGAAGGGTTGTTCAGAGGAGGCAGGAGGGGCAACTGGAAGTCTCGAGGTCTCCAACTTTCCTCTCTCTATGTCAGCAGGGAGCACAGGCTGGGCTTGCACCTCTTTTTCAGCGAGTCTCTTGAGCTGACACAAGCCCAAGCTTGGCCTAACACAGGGCCAGAGGAAGAAGTTTTAAAAAAGTTAGTAAATAAATTACAACCTATGGGTTTTGTTAGAGGATCAGCGAGCCTAAGAGCTCTGCCCAAGCTCGGCAAGGTGCTCAGAGACAACAGTTTAAACCACCTACGAACCAGCGGCAAGTTGCAGAGCCATTAAGAAAATGAGGCCAGAGCAGTGCCAGGCGCTCCCGCGGGGCTGAGCCTGGGATTATCACTTCAGGCTGGATTGTTCTGCCTGCGGAGTCTGCGTTCAGCAATTAGAGCACAGGCAGGTTTAGAAAGCTCCGATCTGCAGATAAGCATGTAAGCGTGCACACACACACACACACACTTGTTTTTAATCCAAGTTACAGAAAATCTGTCTTGGCACAACAGGAATTTGCCCTAACAGAAAAAAAACACGTGTGAGCATCCCCCTTTGCCACTTGAAGTTTGGGTTCTGGTTTCCTGAACCTACAGCCTCAGTCTTTTAGTCGCCCTTTCAGAGAAATCTGCATTCTCCTCCTGCCCTCCCAGCTCAGCTTGCCAACATCACACCATCGGGTCTGCCTTCCAGCACGGGGCCTGATACCGCAAGAGCAGAGAGGAGCAGCACGGTTATAATCACAAAGCAGAGAACAGCAGAAGTTAAAGCCATTTATACAATGTAAAAAGAATCATACATTATTTTTTTAAAAAAATAATTAAAAAATGGCCCAAGTTCCCATCAGCAAGTATTCTACAACCTGATAAGAGGATGTGGAGGAAGAAAAACAGTATTACTCAGTGTAACATCTCAGTCTTTTCAATCTGGGTGGTAAAGGGATGTGATGCTAAAGCTTAAAAGTTACATCCATCATCTTAAAAGACTTGTGACTATTAGCCCCATGCCACTGAGATGCCTTCTCCAAACCACGTGACAAGGTCCAGTTCATTATCAGAGTCAAACCAGCAGCGTCCATCCCTCGAGGCTGAATCAAGTTGTGTTGGGTAGAAAGAGGAGTTCAATGCTCAACAACCTTCTCCTTTAAAGATGCATGTCTGGGTGATTCCCAGCTCATATCTAGCTCTGAAATGGCCAGATTTCTGTCAAACGGAGAGGGAATGGCTGCAAATTTGGCTGTTGGAAACATACATGAAAATCTCAGGTGGCAACACAGCCAGCTGAGAAAAAAGCCATGAATGACCGGCATTTCCCACGAGACAGAAAGGACGTTCCCATCCAGAGATGATTTGGATCAGAGCTGCCAAAAAAGTAGCAGAGAAACTCCCACTGCAAGGCTAGCTGCTCAGTCCTGGTGGGTTAAATTAATTTGCCTGAACCTAAGTAGCTGCAGGAGCAAGGATTTCCAGCAACAAAACTACCCGGGGCAATTTCATATCTTTCTGCATCACTGACCGGCCCTTCCTGCCTCACGCCTGAGGGCTGGCAGAGGACACAGCTCCTTGAGTGGATCCTGGGGCTTGGAGTTTGTTACTTCCACAGCATTGCCTACAAGAAACCAAGCAACAAATAACCCCCTGATCTGGGAGGCAGTTGGTAAAATCTGCGGTGAAATGACATAAAATACAGCAAATGTCTCTTTGATAGTCCCTCCTCTGCCTCAGCTCTTCATGTTTCTTATCCAACACCACAGTCCTGCAGAGAAAATCGTGTTAATAGACCAAGTTTACTGAAGTTCAGCTAGGAAGGAACAGCCATCTCCCCAAGGCAAAGAAACCTCTTGCTTCTTTCTTTGTATATAGACTCTCCCAAATTAGATCAGCATGCTGCCTTCTCACCATACACAAAATTATAGCTACATGTAAAGGCTGCTTATAAACTACAAAACCGAGAACCTAGACAAGTTTACACGACAAGCTGCCACCGAGAGAACTGAAAAATCCCATCACAATAAGTATATACCTTCCAAAGAGGCTGCATTTATAGGAGAGGTTCGAACTTGAACTCAAAAAAAAAAAAAAAGGTAAGAAAGCTTTGTAATTTTCTCCCCCCCTCAACAGGAAACTGTATGTTACTGCAAACCTTGTAAATTCCATACCCCAGCAAGTTGACGCCGGAGAATTCTTTCCATGTACAATTTGTGTGATTTAAGGAAAAAAAAAAATCAAAATAAAAAATCAAATGCACATGGCTCGCTATTATTCTCAGCTAAACGTGCGTGCAAAGCCTCTCCTTTAACTGCCTGTTAAAAAACACCCTGATTTTAACGAGCAGCTGTCATAATGTTAAACTGGGATTAGCAGTTCCCAAAAGCAGGCTCCCTCTGCAATCTTTGCTCCTTTAGTCCTTCCCCGGAAGGCAATTCCTTTCTTCATCCACCTGTCCAGGTGGGCTAGATTAAGTGAGAAGCACTTAGAGCACTAGTTCGAGAGGCCCCGGGCATGGGGAGGAGATAACAAGGAGGGGAAGAGATTGAGTTAATGAGTTGCAGAATAGCTCCTGTAATCTTCTTGACGGTTCTTTCCTCATTCCACACCTGGATGGACTTCAAACTGAATCCACCTTTGCAAGCACACGGCTTGTAAAATTAAAAACCCGAAGGACAGAGAAGGATGTCGACCTGGGGAGACAGAAGAGCTGCAGTTTCAGACATGAAACCCTGCTTAGCTTCCAAGGGAGAGAAGCCAAGGATATGCTTGCTTGCTCTCTCCTACAAAAACCTCCAGACTAAAGTCATCATGATTAAATTAAATGAAAGCAAGTTTTCTAGGCAACTGACTAGCAGCCCCTTCAAAACAGAGCCTTTAATCTGAAACAACCACTGGGATAACAAAGAAAATTACCCCACGCACACATTTTCCAGCTCAGCCTCTGGTCCAGCAGACTCAACACCAAACCAACAACTGCCCAGCGGGAACTTTTACAAGGTCTCTGAAGTGTCCTCATGTGGATGTGGACACGTCGCAGGCCTGGCCTCAGCTGCTGGCTGGAATCATCCACGGAGCTGGGAAAAGACCAGCGAAGCGCTCCCCGCGTCACAAATTCTCTCCGGCATCAGTGAAGTTCTAACCCACCTCCACAGTTAGATCTTGAGCAGGTTGCTCTGAGGCTGAAAGGGTTAATAGCAGTTTGTTATTTGCCTCCAAAATTATCCCCAAACAGGTGTGGACTGGACACAGAAAGGTTATTTTCAAGTGAACAGCTTGGTAAATAGCCTAACACTAGGGTCTCAATTACTTCCAACCAGCGTGGCAGGATCCAATATGTAGGTCAGGGACAAAGTCAAAAAGAAAAAGGAAAAAGTCTAAAGCAAGGTTGCACTTTGATCAGATTTCCTCGATTTTAGCAAGACAAAAGAGTCCCTCCCTGGAATGCAGTTATCTCCTGGCAAACACTCGCAGTGTGTGTTTTCAGACATACCTCTCCAGGGAGGCCAGGGAGGCCCCAGGACTCCACCTGCTGATAGAGCTGAAGGGCAGCCGAAAGCCACCGGAGAATCTCACCAGCAGCCCAAAGCCACCACAGAACCCCACCAGCAGCTCAAAACCATCAGAGAATCTCACCATCCAGCCTGCAGTGACGGATTATGCCCCCCTGCAACTCTCTGCACCACAGACCCTAGAGGACAACAGCTCCACTGAGTCAGGTGCTGCTCAGACCTACCTTCCCTTACCTGTAAGGAAAAGATAAAGCAGTATTTGGGCCTCAGGAATGTATTTCCCCTTGAGATTTCCAGAGAAACCTAAGAAAAGCCCTGGGCCAAATTTAGACGTTTCAGCACATCCCACTTTGCAAACGCTGGCAGGCGGGAATAAGGGCGCACAAGGGGCTGTAATTAAAGGCTGGCAACAAAAGCAGCACACACCAGATAAACCAAGGCAATACGGTGCATCGGGAGTAGATCAATGCCAGAGTTTTGGAACTCTGCAAAGTGAGAGGAGCTTGTAGCAAAAGGGGATCTAGAGAAGTAAAGAAAAGAAAGCAGGAGAAGCTTGGTTTGGGGGAATTGCAAACCAATCCCTGCTTCAGCCACACACCGTCTCCCCCTCCATCCGTTCAGACTTTTCCCACAGGCTTGTGAGCTGCTGCTGGAGAGGCACAAGTTTCCCGCGAGAAGAGAATTCAGACCAACTCGCTTTTTGCCAGGCACTCAGCTCTTTCACTCATATGCACAAAAAATCCTGTTAATCTTCCGTCGGGCACAGCCTAAAGTCTGTTTTCACTGGAAGGCTTGCTCACATCTCAAAGTTCAAATGTGGCATCTGTCTTGAAAGCCTCAGCCAGCGCACCTCAGCAGGGTTGGAAACTCCCATTCCCGAAGCGCGGCACGGCGGAACGGAGGAAGTGCCAGGACAAGCTGGAGCAGCTGACAAGCGGCATGACCCAACACACACACGCATGCTTTTCTCATCTTTTCAGGGAAGGCCAGACATACACTTCGGATTTGTTCCGCTGGCCATGCCCTGAACTCAGTACCAGGCGTCTGCAAAAACTCTCCTTGCTTGCAGTGGTTGGCAACAGCGTCAAACGAAGCTTCTCCAGAGCATCTTCCAAGCATGCCAACGAAACTGCGGGTGGGATTCCCCCAGGCCTGTTCCTCCGTAAGCAGGGAGCACCCTTGGCCCCTCCTCATCCTCCGGAAGCCTCTCAAGAAGAGTCCAAAGCCTCCATACGCTGACTCTAGAGCAGACCCATTCCTCAGTTCACTCACAGCCCTGCCACGACACCAGCGCGGAGCAGACTTCATGTTCCAACCTCAGAAACAGACTTAAAAGGTTCCCAGAGAAAGCCATTGGGATTCCTCAGGTTGCTCCTCACTCCACACAAGGAGATATTTCCCCCGTTAAGTGTTTTCCTTTAAGGGTGTCTTCCATCCCCTCGGGTCTGTGCGGACAAAGTAACGTTCTCCCGAGACCAACCATCCTCCCTCACCTGAAGCCCCATCCCCACAGCCTCCAACCCGAGACGAAGGGGTGCAGATAGGACTCTGGAAGTCACTTGCTCCCGCCATTTCCAACTCTCCCGTGATCTTCAGTGCAGCATCCTCTGTCCCTGCATCGAGTCCCAGCGAAGGAGCGATACACACCAGCCTCATCCCGAGCAGAGGCGAAAATCCCATCTCTCTACTGTGGTCTCTCTCTGTCAGGCACCGCTTCTCCTGTGAACTGTGGTTTAGATCAAACACACTCGCAGACTGCGATGCTGAGGTTATTTCGCCAGCTGAACTCGGCATCAGTCAAATGGGTCCGGACAATTAGAGGGGGAGGGAATAAGAACCCAAAGAGCGATGCCAGAGCGCCCAGGACATGTCCTGGGGGAGTGTTCTGCCAGAGCAAGCTGAAAGTTATTTCCTAATCTCTTCCACAAATTAAAAAGCTACTGCAATAACTGCTCAATTAGATTTATTTTACTATGGAAATGCTTTAAAGCTGCAGTTAATGCTTTCGTTCAGCCTTTTACACCCTCACGAAGAGAGAGCACGACACTACTATTCCAATATTATTTCTCAGCCGAGAGAGAGCGAGAGGAGGACAGTCCTTGAAACCTATTTCATGCACAACCCAATCTACCCACTACGGAAGCCTTCAGGATTGAATTCCCTTCAAAACACGAGCCAGCAGCTAGAGCGAGCCATCTGGGTCAACCACAGGATAAGAAAGGGGTATGTTAGTACCCCTAGTAGAAGATAAAGTAATAATGCCAAATTGGGGATGGTCCCACAAGCTGTGCTGGCTTGTAAAAGTATTCGAACCCACCCATAAATGACATCCCTGGTCGAAGCGAAGGTGCCCAGGGCACACCTCACGCAGGGTAAGCCTTCGCCAAGCCCGCCGAGGAATTCTTGGGTAACGCAAGCTGACAAGGATGCAGTTTGTTATTCAGCCTGTGACAGAATGATTCAGGGGTTTCCAGGAGCAGGAAATGAAGCAGACAATGAAAGCTGGAACAGGATGCTCATGATTCACTACACCAGCCCCGCGATACAGTGAGTCTTCTGCGACCAGTCGCAGGGCCGGAGCCCACAACATGCTCAGGCTAGCGGAGGGGGACTGGCAGCTACCGGGCCCGGTCCGGCAGGAAAGCCAGCAGCGTACCGAGGGGGACTTTTTCAAGGTCAGGAGGAAGACAAGGTGGCAAAGGGATGCAAAAACAGCTTGAAAAAGATCTCACATAAGCCCTAGGTGATAATACCAGCTTTTTTTTCACGGCGTCAGTACATCGCAGCAGTCGGGTGGGCAGCGCAGACGGGATGCTGGAGGACTCCGCTGAATTCCAAGATGATCTTGCACTCGCTTACGGCCCTAACAGCCCCCTCCCAGCCAATCAAACAGTAAAAAGGATTATCCAGAAGGGCTTTTCTGAGGCTGAACCCAGAGTGAGAATCCAGGCAAAAGGAATACTGCAGGGATATCCAGAGCAATAGCAACAAGGAGAGGGGCAGAGGTGGAATGCTCAGCTCTAAGGTGAGCAAAAATTCATTTGTGATAGTTCAGTCCTGTGTTAACTGCCAGGAGAGCGACTGGCTCACTCAGCACTTTCCAAATACTCAGTTTCACCCCCGTGCTCACACCTGGAAGCCCTATTACTGCAACTGAACCCCAGGAGGGTGCTTCATCGCTTCAGCGGGCATCAGGGCTCACACAGCCTCACCGGGGCACCGGAATCAGCAGTTTAAGGAAAGGTAAGATCCAGCCAAGAGTTTCATGTTAAAAAAGGACAATAATAAGCTGGGGAAAACTTAAAGAAAGTTACAGAAGCTTAAACAGTGAGATCAAATTCAAACCGAAATAGCTATTCCTGGAAAGTGGCAGGAGTCCTATTGTGAAAGTCACTTCAAACTAAGTGGTGTTCATACCTGACGCAGGCACAAGGAAGGTTAAGTTAATGTTTCTCTTTCTCTATTTCTTGGATCCCCAGAACAGGCAGGCTGTGCTAAAACAGTAAAAAACCTCTGCTCTTTCCAGCACTGGCTAACCCTGAGCTGGGACTGCCAACCCCCCTTAGACCCCAGAGCTCTTGGGCGATGCTGCAGGAGGACCACAGGCAGCCTCAGCCCACGGCACCGTCTCCCAACGGCTCTCAGACCCCAGGAGAGTAAAACGGTGCTTTTGGGAGACACGAGGAGCTGAGCCCAGTTACCCACCCACCTTCCCAAAGCGCTCATCAGCTGCGCCACAACCTTTCGCTTCCTGACCACGCTCTCTACCATGGCTCGACTCAGATTGTGTTTCGATAAATCACAACCCACTGCTACGCCTTGACACTTTCTCCTTCGTGCATGAAGAATCCCTAATGAGGCCGCACTCTCAGAGAGTTTCTGTTTTGCTTTGAGTTGTTTTTATTTTATTGTTTGCTTTCTTGATCTTTTTCAAGGTGTTTTTCTCAAGGACTTTTCACAGGCTCGTATTGTCTGGTGTTGCAGAGTCCTTGAAACCGTTACAATGACAGGAGCTAGCTAAACACTTAGGCTAAACCCGACGAAATTCTAAAGGAACTCGCTGGAAAACAAAATCTGTCCTTGAGGCCAAGGGGATATTTGCCAAAGCATTTCCCATCCTCTCTTCCAGCCTGGTTTTTGCTGGTAAGCTTCACCAGCAAAGCAAGTTCTCCTGCACGTTTGCGAAGTGCCCACTAACCGCACCATGTAGCTGTGCAGTCCTGAAGTCATCCAAATTCCTTGCCCGCAAGATTTCTGGGGCAGAGAAAAACAGGCATATAAAGACGATTATTTAGCATGCAACACATCAGTAAGCAGGGAGACACCTTCCATAGGTCACAGCTCCATCTACTGACTATTTCACAAAAGAACAGTGTGGAAACCCTCGGGGAAAGAGCTGCTGGAAGCACCCACGGTGAGGGGACAGGGGCTTTGGACAAACAGCTCTTGCAAACCTCTAGAAAGAATCCTAGCACAGCAACCCAGCCCCAAAAATCTCCCTTTTCTGCAAAGGAGCCTCTTTGCGCAGCAACAGGCCTGAGGTCACGCTTGAACCCGCAACCGTGGGTCCACGAATTGTGGTATTTTAGTGTTTCTGGAATTACCACTGGAGTGGTCTTAACGGAAGAGTTCTTTAAACAAAAACAACACGCGCTTGGAGTTGAGCACTTTGGCAAAATTAGGGTCCGAGCACAAAAGGGAAAACATTGTGTTCGTTAGATTCCTGCCATCTGAAGTGTGGCAGCAGCTGAGCACCATGTGATAGGAAAAAAACGCGTCATTTTACAGAGAAACCGAGACAAGACCTCTGTCACATGTGAAATCTAAGGAAGATGAGGGAAGTGGATACGGATCATTCAAGCCACATCTCCCACTAACCACTAGGACTTTGTTATGTGCACAGAGTATCTCCCTGAACCATAAAGGAGATCACTCCTCCAATTCACACAAAAGAAAGAAAAAAGAATAAGAGAAAAACACTGCAATGATTTATCTGCCCGGAGGGAAACAGTCTTCTGTAACACTCAGAGGAGACCTTGCCCTTGCAAGCCTCTTGTTTGCTGATGAGGGCTCCAGATGAGCACTGTGCTGCCTACTGTGTCTCATGGCAAAAGAGGCAGAACTGAATCGAAGGCTTTTAATGACAAATACATAATCTGTCCCAAATAGCAACGGACTTCAACCAGAAAACTGCCCACAAGAAAACTGGGCACCACAGAGCCTGGTTTAGAGCTCTCACGAGACTAACAGACACGAGAACGACTCTCTCTCCGGGCCAGAAGAACAGAAATACAGAACACTCTCCCTGTTTTACAGCCGAGGGGAAGAGCTTGAGAATCCGTTCAGGCTTGGAGCCATCGGTGTGCTGCGGGAGATTTAATACCCCATCACCACACCCCGCACACACCCCATCTGTCCGCACAACTCCGTGGCCGAAACCGGGCTGTTCTCCTCAAGTTGGTCCCAGCCGCTCCTGGGATTTGAGCCCTCCCGTGCACCCACGGCTGAAAACAGCCCGCGCAGCGCCCGAGCGCGGATCCGAGCCCTCCCAGCCCTCCCACCCGCAGCAAACCGCTGGGGCATGGCCAGCCCCGGGCCTTTCCAGATCCCACTTACATTTCTTTTCTTTTTAGAAGTATCAGGAGAATTGGCCCCATCTCCCTGTTCCTAAGCAGCCATTGCTCGGGCTAAAAAAGACCATCTCTGTAGCCCTAAGAGAGGAACTCTAACCCTTAATGAGAACCCAGGGATATGGATCAAATTCCCCAGCTCAGGAAAGGGAGAAAACAAAGAAAGGCTCTCAGTCTTGCCTTTCCTCCTCTCGCCTCCTCATTCCCAACCCCTCGCCATGGCTTCCCCGCACAGGCAGCATCTGCCCACATGCCAAATGAACAGACAAAAAAAAAAAAAGAAAAAAAAAAGGATAAATCACCTTATTTCACTCTGGCACAAGGATACACAACTTCAAACTCGCTGCCCAATGGGCTCTCCCGATTCCA
>NW_009709067.1:41395-49629 GCF_000703405.1 Apaloderma vittatum
CCGATTCAAAACTTGGATTAAAGAGACTCTAGCAGGCCGTTTTCAGAGGAAGGCACGCTGTGTGAATGGGAGCCTTATCCACAGGTTTGAGCCATGAACTCGCTCACACGCAGGTTTTACTGCACGTCTCCTTGCCCTTGGAGCAGCAGACAAAGCGCAGCCAAGAGAAAGTCAATTCCCGACCCCACGCGAAGGCACATTTGTGCAAGGATGAGAACGGGATCACTGGGAAAGTCACGTGGTTAAAGACTCACTGATGGCTCGTGGAAGACTCCAGGCTTTGCTTCCACATCATTTTCTGTATTTTGCTCCTTCCATTTTATTACCAGAGACAGTTGCATGAGAACAGGATCTTTGTAGCTTAGGAGAGCATCTGCTCCCGCCGCTTATCCTCCTCCTGAAGTCATAATCTTACGTGACATCAAAATCGTTTCCAGAGCCACCAATTACAGTGTCACAGAGCATTACGACTTCAGGTGTAGAATTTGCAGTGGGAACAGATGCTCTCTTCTGGAAAAAAAAATTTAAAAAAATCCTGTTTTCATACAAACGTCTCTATTAATAAAATACAAAAGAAGAAAAATAGAATGACAGCCAGAAGTGTTGCTAAATATAAAAATAGATTTTAACATTTCCAAAAGGCATCAGCTGCTCTTTGGAAAGTTCCCAAGGTTTAAATTATTAAAAGGTAGAGAATGTAGTGGGAATACATCCGTGACAGAGGAAAAAGAGAGGAAAAAACACTGCAGAACAGCATATTTCTACTCAGCAGATATTAAAATTTTGGCCGGTGCTGCACTGGCATCTCAGAGGAGAGGGGGCAAAACACACAAAAAAACCAACGTGGATTTTTGGTTCTTTGCTCAAAGAATCCTTGTCACATCACAAGGAATTTACTTCGATGTTTCCAACAATCCCTACCCCAGAAGGACACAGACCCTTTCGGAGGCAGCAGCGGTCTCGGGTGCAGTTCAGGAGGTACCTAATGTAGTCACGGGCTCTGCTGGATTCGATCCGCGGAAACAAGCCAAGTGTAATAAGTCAGTTTGAAGCCGGAGAAAGGCTGGGGGGGGAGGAGCACCCTTTAGGATGCACTAATAACGCCGTGTGATTTGAAATTTTTATTAGAGCTTAACAAGGCAAAGCACCAGTAGGTGACAAAGGAAACAGACTGGAGGCGGAGAAAAAGCCGTAGAGAAAGGAAAATCATAATGGGAAGTCTGTTGCATGGGAAATATTTTGTAAGACGCCTGCCGCCATTAGAAGGTTTCAAAACGCCGAGCGTAATTAAAAAGCTCTTTTCAAATGCAGTTCACGGCTCTCACACAAACGTTTCCCACCACGTGAGCCTCAGAACACTGCAAGGGGCCAAGCAAAACGCATTTTAAGAACTGCCAAACGTGCAAAGGCAGTTCCTACGAATTCTCCCCCACGCACACACCTCCCCCCTCAGAGAAAAACCCTTCACAACAACCATTTAAAGGCTTTGAATTGCGCTGCCAGGGGATTATCAGTAAGTGACATTTACAAGTGATTAGAGGACAGAAAATTATCTTAGTCACTTGTGGGAAAAGAGGAAAGCTTCAAGGTCAAATCTCTCAGTACTTAAAATGTCGGCAGATGTTTTGTTTACACGGAAAGCGTCATTTGATTTATGATGGAGTTTTACATCCAGAACTTCAGCCCCGCCAGCGGAACGGCAGAGAACATCGGTGGGAATGGAATCAAAAATTCATATAATACCTTCAAATATTTCACTGATTCACTCATTAAAGTAAGAGGCCAGCTCCTGTGCCAAGTGGTTACACAGTACCTATTAGCTTCTTAGAACAAGCGCTTCAAGCCATATAAACCTTGGCAAGCGAGGAAACGCAGATAAATCTTCAACAGCTCCAGAAATCCCACATCAACCCCTTTCCGCACTCACCTCCGGACAATAGATTGCTGGAGATTTTTGCAAACGGTAAGAGACTCTCCCATAAACATGTGGCACATGATGACCTCAAGGCAGTTGGCCATGAATGACATCACTGCGTCAGACTGCAGAGTCCCGCTCCGGGAGACGATGCAAAGCCGCTGGAGAGAGGAGCAATGACTCAGGGCCTGGAAGAACTGGGCGCCCGCACAGAAGTACGGCTGTTCCAGCCTGTGAGAATACACAAAAAAACCAAGTCAACAGGCAATTCGTGGTGCTGGGCTGTTTTTCAGACAAGAGGGAAGGCAGCACGCTCACGGAGGGGCTGGCAAAGGGAGCAACCAGCATTCCCACCGCCTGTTTCGCTCCCACGTGCGATCACCTTCCGTGACACCAACAGGGACAAACCCCACACCGCAGGCTCAGACTTCGTGCTTGCTAGTTACTTTTGAATGGTGTGTGCTAAAGGACGAGGACACAAATCGGCAGAAAGGCCCCTAAACTGCAGAATTCCAGCACCCACAGGGAGTAACGCTGATTTTACAAGTTTTCCACAAAGTGTGTTGGGTAAGCTGGGTCTTATCCTGGTGTTACGACAAGCACAGCCTTGGCTTTCGCTACCCGACATCCTCCGAGCAGTTGATGTGGATTTAAGGACTTAACTGCTCCAGTGCCCTAAAAACCGATCAAACTGGTCAATCTTCAGTTTACTGCCTGGAGAGAAGCAGGCATGAAAAAAAATTCACAATGCACACGTGGCGATGCAGAACTCAGGCCCCTGAGCCAAGAGTAACCACAACCAGCCAAAGGGTCAAACCTGCTGCTCTCCCAGAGGAAGAACAACCAGCACAGCTCCAACTTTTATCTTAAACACTTGGCCCAGAGAGAAGAGATGGGATCCTCTATGACGGCTACCCCCAATCTTACATCACAGCCCAGAGCAGGATGGTGAAACGACACGGTGAGGCCATACCCGACCGACGAGCGGTCTTCGTTTCAACTAACGGGACGACTCCCTTGCAGAGACCAGCCTGAGGGAAGCAGAATCTGCTCGGGGCCGGTGTAGATTTACTTTACTTAGTGCAAAATTACCCCCACAGGACCTCAGAGTACTCGGGAATCCCAGTCATTGGGTCAGCACGGCCACAAGCTCCAAGAAGGTTAATCCCTTAGGTGACAACGAGGTGTCTGTCCCAACCTGATCTGGATAATCTGCGCATACGGGCTTTTGCAGTACGCGGGAGGTATCTCAGCAACTTAATCCTGTTAACTGATGAATTCTGGTTTAGTCTCAGCCTGTCACTGCTGGTCAGGTAGCACCGCCTGAAGAGATCCTAACGGCACTTTGGGTAATAGTTTAAAATTAATAGTAAGGAAACAGGGAAGCTCTTCGATTTTTCAACTGCATTAGTGGTCCGCTGCGAGTTTAGGCACCGAATCTGTGGCAGCTTCACAGCAGGTTTCTAGGTCAATCGCTGTGATACGACAGCCATACTTGCAATGCCACTTTCCACTCGCTAGATGACAATGTTGCTTTGGAATAGACCCTTAAAACTAGTTTCTCAGCCTGGAAAATGTGGAGGGAGGAAAAAAGGGTAAAAGCAGCAGAGCTTTAGCCAAATGAAAAGGAAACTACATTATTAGCAGGAAGTGCTAAACATTAATATCCTCTTAAACCTATATAAAACCTTAGACTTTGCTCAGGAAAGAACAGCGACAGCTTACATCGAGCTGCCTGGCTGTTACAAGGAGACTCCCTTGTTTGTCCTTTATTCAAGGCTCTGCGGTGCCTCCCATCTTCAGCTGCCTCCCATCTGCAGCGCTCTTGGCCTCCATTTCAAAGTCTCGGCAAACTACACGGCCCAGACTTGAGCGAAGCAACGCTGCACACCCAAACCTCCTGCCCCAGATCTTAGCTCCTCCGTGGCTGCTTAGTCTCCTGAATTTTAGAGACACTTTCAGGTGACCCAAGCCATTAAGGAACTGAATTTCCAACAGGTGCCATCCCGTGGATGAGAGACCAACATGCTGCTTGCCTGTTCGTGATGGGAAGGGGTGGAAAAATAAACCCCTCCCGAGGTGTTTCAGCCACTCTGGCTCCCTTCACTATTGCAATGGTTTGCGAACACGCGCACAAACACCCATCGGAGCTGATGAGCGATAATTTTAGTTACACTGTCTTGGCAATCACAGGAGTGACCTTGCTGTTACTATTGTTTGATATTTTAGACCCGTTTTGTCAACAGAGGGTGGCAACGGGCCTGACAGGTCTAGCAGCTTCACCAGTGGAAGCTGATCTAGAGAAAACATAAGAAAGAAAACAAAAATTTAAAAAGCACATTTTTCTCAAGTAATAACATTTGTGTTGACAGGGATCAGTGCAAGGACACAGTCGCAGTTTGTGCCCTTTGATTTCATAAGCACATTTTGACTACCATGAAGGAGCTTTATGCATCTTTTCGGATCAGTTCCAAGAAAGGAACTTCAATAGGACAAACTCTAAATTTGGAAATCTTTCAATATACCATCAAGAAAAGAAAAAGAAAGAAAGGAGAAAAGAAAAAAAAAGAAAGGAGAAAGGAAAAAGAAAGAAAGGAGAAAGGAAAAAGAAAGAAAGGAGAAAGGAAAAAGAGGTATACTTGAATAAAAAACAAAGCCAGAAAAATATTTCATTGGGAAACCTAAGGGGAACTCTACATTATCTAGCTATTATAGGAGTCTCTTCCTTTCTGGAAATTTCAGAGATATGTGTGTACATAAAGCCAAAAAGCCAGCAAAGGCATGGAATATTTAACCTAGCCCTAACAGGCTGCTGGCTCCTGAATATGCAGCATCTACTCTTCCTTATCTAAAAGGAAGGTACTTGCAGCACAGACTTTTTTGCTCTTAAAAATCTGATTCAAAGGCGTATCATGAGCCTTCAAAGACAGCACATGATGCCTTCCTGTTCTCCGCAAGTCAGGAAGGAAAATACCCAATTTTCAAGCCATTGCAGCTACTTTGGACCAAAACTTGCAGTTTTAACACAACAAACCACGCGTTACATTTCTGGAGATCCACAAACAGAATGGGGATGATCTCACCTGAGATCTCTGAGACACTTGCAGTGTTTCAGCATGTCCATGAGCGCAGACATATAGATCATTTTCCCCATCATGCCCAGGTTGGCCAACGAAAGAGTCCGCAAGTGCTGGCACTGCAACCCAATGCTAACAAGCCCAGAGCCAGTCAGGATATTTGGCAGCTGAGCTAAGGTGAGGCTCTGCAAGTAAGTCAATTGGCTAATGGCAGCCACCTCCGAATCGCCCACGCTTTGCGCCCGCACGCAAGGAGGCAACGAGTTCCGAATCGCCGGCTCATTGCGGGGCATGGCAGAGGAAAAACTGGATCCGATTATTTCCAAGGTTTCCAAAAATCGGAGGCTTCCCATCAGAGCCCAGAACACTGAAGACTCTAGCTTCTGATTTGCCTGGTCCACTAAGTTCCTTGGATACGTCTGCATCCCGATCCGAACTTTCCTTCCAAACGTTTGGGGAACCAAACTTGACGCCGTGGGAGGCTTCGGCTTTTCCACGTTTGCGGCAACATCCGTGATGGAGCAAACCGGCAGCGCTAAGGAGAGCAGGTGCTTTAGCCTTGCCAGAAGCTGGCACAAGTGATTCCCTATGCTTTCCGAGCTGTGGTGGTGAGCTGCAGAGAGGTTGAGGTGTCTCAGGTTGCAGCAAGACACTACCAGGCTTTCCAGAATGCCACTGTCAATGTCATCTTCCGCTTTTCGAAATAAGGACTCTGGCGCCAGACAGTGAACGCAGCCACTGAGATTCAAGCTGGTCAAGCTTTTAAGGTCCTTCCCACCGTTAATAACCCTCTGGATCAGGTGGCCACCAGATAAGGTGCATCGGCTAAAGCTGAAGTAGAAAGGGTTGTTGAACTTCAAGTGTTGCAGGAGTCCAGAGCCGTTAATCCAGGCTTTGGGCAATTGTAAAGCATCCAGACGTACGTTTCGAGCCATAGAGTCCAGGAGGTTTTTAGTGGCTCCTGTCTCCGCAAAGCTACCGGGGGCAGAAATAAGGAAAGCGTGAAGGTTCTCGGGTGTCCGATCGCTCAGCACCGCCAAGTACAGCCTCACTACCTCCTGATTAACATAGCCAGGAGCCAGCCTGGCGTAGAAGACGCGGAGGTTCTGGTAATGGGGCACGTTGCTCTCGCCTACCATTAGCTGCCCAGAGAGCATAAAACCTTCTCGCGAGCGATCGAGGATCTCAAAATAAAGCAGCAATTTCTCCAGGCTAGTGCAGCACGGAACGACACCATACGACGGCGTGTAAAGGGTTTGCTTCAACTCCGAGACGCGGCTAAGAGTGGCTTTACACTCGCTGCTCAGCTGGCTGGCGTCGAAACCTGGATTTACGTCTATGGCCAGGGAGCGGAGGTGCTGGAGCGTGGACAGCATCTTCGAGAGACGGAGAGAGGTGATGTGGCAGCCAGACAAGTTCAGTTTTACCAGGTTCTTGCATCGTGTTACGTGATCAATAGTGGAGCTGGGCAGCCAGTAGCACCCAGCCAAGTTCAGCTGGTAAATCTCTTTTCCAATATCCCTCATCAGCTGCTTCACTTTGTCTTTGTTGACCTGTACTCAAACAAAACCACATTCGGTGAGACATACGGCAAGGCTGCGCGCTAACTCAGTTTCCCATCTGAAGACGGGGATAAGAGAGGTTGGCACTTAGATTACGCGGCTCATCCAAAGGTTTCAGGACGCTACCACAGTCTGAGGATTATTATACCGCCGGTAGCTGACTTTAATCTGCCACACTTTGGAGTTTTTAGGATTACACTTTTTAGAGGCTTAGTCTGTGCAGTTCTGTGTTACTGACCGCGAGGCCTAATCCATTCAGCAACTGACAGGGGAATGGAAGGCCACCTCCTTTTTCTAAAAGCAAAGCTGTTTCAGCAGAACTGGCTATCTACAGAATAAATACAGAAACTCCAACTGAAAGAAGGATGTTTCCATTCTACTTCACCCAATTTTCTGTTTTGGAAATGAGTAAGAGGTTTCCCCTTGCTTGCACTTGGTGATACAGTCCTCACAAACGAAACGTATCACCCTCCATTCCCAAGTTTTGGAGGTTTTTTTGTTGTAACACATTCAAAATTTCTGGCTTAGCCGACTGCATGCCTGGCAGCAATATGCACGAGATTTTTTTTGTGCAACAACACAGAAAACATATTCTGAGAAAAACATAATTTTACACAACCACAGCTACAAATGGAAAGTCACATTTACTTTCATTTTAGCTTCCAGAACCACAGAGAAGATAGTTTTCACTAATGGCATTTTATATAACTAAGGGAGCACAGAGCTGTTCTAACAAAGCATTCTAGAAAACAAATGCTTTTATAAAGCAGTTTATTGTTTACTTGATTTCCGAGCTCATTTCATTTATGCAGACACACTGGAAGCTTCTACTTCTTGGCATTTTTTCACAAGTCAGATTTGTCTTCACAGCTAACGGAAGAAGCAAGCTACTCTCCCCACCTTATAGTCTTTCTGAAGTAAAACTGTGTGGGTTAGGCTCTTGTCAAGGCAAAGCGTTGCAAGTTTCCTGCAGGTTCTCCTGACGTTCAGGACAAGGTCTGTGCAAGGGACGTAGCTGAGAATGTGCAAAAGGATCTCATCCGAAAACTCCATCAAGTTGACACCGTTACTTTCCTCCTCACTCTCTCCACTTACAATCTCCTGGGGGGCAGAATTAAAACAAAAAAAAAAAAAAAAGAGAGAGAAAAAAAGCTACTAGCTCAGAAAACGTAGCAAAGATTGTGAAAGAACAGGTACCACGGATCTCATAAGGATTTATAGAGTGAGACAAAACAGAAACGCTCAAATCTTTAAGTGCTTCCATCTGCATGAAGAAACCAAAGGTTTTCTCTTAGAAGCCAATATGGAAGCACACATAAAAAAGCCACAGCAACTTCACTCACTCTTTCGCTGTCAGCTGCTTTAGAACGAGGAGAAAAAACATTTACATTCATCTCGCTTTCACCACTGACTTGGCAATCGGGAAGGTAACCATCCCCGATTCTTTCTAGTCAGCACACTGCAGCCTCTTTCTATATGTTTCCTCTCAGCGCCATCCGTTTCGATAACCTGGGGAGTTATATAACTCCGCAGAGATGTACAAACTGATGCTGTGAAAAGGCCGAAATCACATAGGGACAAACCCGCAGGCTGGCACTGGCTCACCCTCAACCACTGCAAACCCCAGGAGGGCGACTCGGGCTCTGAGGGGCACCCTGGCCATCGCACCCCAAACCCAAC
>NW_009709068.1:0-965 GCF_000703405.1 Apaloderma vittatum
CAAAAGACAAGGATAAGGCTGAGGTGCTTAACGCCTTTTTGCCTCAGTCTTTAGTAATAGTAACACCTGTACTGAGGGAAGCCAGACCCTCAAGCCAAGAGAATGGACCAGGAGCAAAATGTTCCCCCCACAATTCACGAGGAGATGGTCAGGGACCTACTACTACATGTCAATGTCTATAAATCTTTTGGGCTAGATGGAATACACTCTAGAGTACTAAGTGAACTGGCGGAGGTTCTCACCAGACCACTCTCCATCATTTATCACCAGTCCTGGCTTACTGGATAGGTCCCAAAAGATTGGAAGTCAGCAAATATAACACCCATCTATAAGAAGGGAAGGAAGGATGACCCAGGAAATTACAGGCCTTCAGTTTGACTTCAGTCCCAGGGAAGCTGATGGAGGAGATCATCCTGAGTTCCCATATGCAACACATGCAGGACAACCAGGTGATCAGACCCAATCAGCATGGGTTTATAAAGGGCAGGTCCTGTTTAACAAACCTGATCCCCTTCTATGACAGGGTAACCCACTTGCTGGATGAAGGAAAGGATGTGGATGTTGTCTACCTCGACTTTAGTAAGGCATTTGACACTGTTGCCCACAGCATTCTCCTAGAGAAACTGACTGCTCTTGGCTTGGATGGATATATGCTTTGCTGGGTGAAAAACTGGCTGGATAGCTGAGTCCAAAGAGTTGTGGTCAGTGGAGTTAAATCCAGCTGGTGACCAGTAACAAGTGGTGTCCCCCAGGGCTCAGTACTGGGGCCACTCCTGTTTAACATTTTCAGCAATGATCCGGATGAGGGGATGGAGTGCACTCTCAGTAAGTTTGCAGATGACACCAAGCTGGGTGGAACTGTCGATCTGCTTGAGGGCAGGGAGGCTCTCTAGACAGATCTGGATAGGCTGGATTGCTGGGGCAAGGCCAATCGCATGAATTTCAATAAAGCCCAATGCCGGCTC
>NW_009709068.1:1235-20660 GCF_000703405.1 Apaloderma vittatum
AGGCTGAGGGATCTGGGGCTGTTCAGCCTTGAGAAGAGGAAATTGAGGGGAGACCTCATTGCTCTCTACAACTACCTGAAGGGAGGCTGTAGAGAGACGGGGGTTGGTTTGTTCACCCTAATGGAGAGTGATAGGACGAGGGGAAATGGATCTAAATTGTGCCAGGTGAGATATTAGGAAGAATTTCCGTGCTGAAAGGGTTGTCAGCCATTGGAACAGGCTGCCCAGGGAGGGGGGTGAGGTACTGTTCCTGGAGGGGGTGGGGGGATGTTGCATTGGGGAGAATCATTTAGTAGGTTGATAGGGCTGGACAAAGGCTGGACTGAATCTTCGAGGTCTCTTCCAGCTGATATGATTCTATGATTACAAAAGTGACATTTTATGCAATTTTCATTGTGTGCTCTTGGAATAAAGCTGAAGAGTAGGTCTACAGGCTCCCTCTGCCTCCTTTAAGCATGTGGAGATAATGTGACAACACAGCCCATACTTATGTAACGTAGGTGCAGCTTGTGGCAATCACCACTGCTAGATAACATGGAGTAAAGCGCACCTTAAGCCTACTTACTGATTGCATCAAGGGCTTTCAAGGAGCAACTCTAAGATCAGCTGACACTCTCATTAGTTCACCCAGCAGTTTTCAGAAAACAGCAGGAGCAGCTCAGCAGCCTTTGTATCCATGGACAGGAAGGTTTCTTCCTGCTTGCGGGGAAGAATATTAAATAATGTGTTATTTTTCAAAGTAAAAGCTAAATTTTTTCCACATTGTAAAGCTGTAAGTGTGACACAATTTAAGTCATCCTCAGGAGTGCTGATTAAATGCAAATAAAGAAAAGAAGAATATATTCTGTGCAACACCTACTTATATATATTGCTAATACAATTTGTGTTGAGAATGCAAGAGTAGCTATGGTTCATCTTCCAGCCATAACTTTTAACTGTGACTGTAACTATCCCCTTGCAAATCTGTATATTGCTCATAAGCTGGAAGTAGCTATGCTAAAGACCATTAAACTGATGTGCTGATACACACACACAAAAGGTTTTAATTCAGTTGCTGTGTAATTGAAATACTGATTATACGTATACAGTCAGAGTTAGACATAATGGCATATACTGCATTTATTGATGAATAGCCATTGTATTACTATTCAATTTATTCCTTGACTCTGGGAAAAGCCTATAGATGTGGAACAAATTTTCTTGGCCAATGGTTGATGTTGTAAAGGTTGATTTGAAATTGAGGTGGAGGAGGAGGGAGCGGGGAAAAAAAAAAAAGCATGAAAGAGAAAAGCCATCAGCAACAGCAAAACACTCCTGAATGATCTGTGATCAAAAGCGTAAAGCACGTTTTCAGTGTTGCTGGTTGTGATTCTCTTTCACTTTCTTTTGTTTGGGGATTGCTCATGGCTCCAGGAGATATTCAGCTCTCCAGCAGAGCAGTCTGGAACTCATGCTGGAGCAACTTTGTGAAGAACTGCAGCCCATGGGAAGGAATCTTGTTGGAGAAAGTTCATGGAGATCTGTCTCCTGTTGGTGGGAACCCACCTTGGGGCAAGGGAAGAGTATGAGGAGTCCTTCCCTTGAGGAGGAAGGAGCAGCAGAGACAACGTGTGATGAACTGACCAAAGGGCTATTCCATACCATATGGCATGTATAGAGCCCTCTGCTACCAAAACCTGGCCATGCAAACCCAATACAACATGTGATCCAGAGCCGTGTGGAGAAGGCCTGTCCACTTCCCTACTGTGATGGAGTGGTCTATAACACACTCCCACCACAACATTGCCCTTGCCAGCCTCTTTTCCAAGCCTGATCCATATGCTCTCAACCTGACTGTTGTCCCTGTAGAGAAGCTCCTTCCATGTGTCTCAGCTGCTCCTTCACATAGTGGGCAACCCCCATCCTCGCTGCTCCTGCCCATCCATTCTGAAGAGCTTGTATCCATCCGTAGCAGCAGTCTGGTGGTGTGAGCACTCTCACCAAGTCTCTGTTGCTCTTGAAACAACACAGTTTTTGACCACAAGTGGAGCTTTGGATGCTCTATTTACCAAAGCCATTGTGAAGCTTTGTGTGCTTATCTCTGTGATTTTTCTTTTTCTTAAAGAAAACTACTTTTTCTCCAGGTGACTGTTTCTGATCTATTCAGATCATCTCCATGTTAGCTTAGGATCCCGCTTGACCTGGGACTCTGGAACATGCTGGGAATTGAAGGGTTTAGTAGCAGAGAAAGAACAAAAAACCTGAAATAAACAGTCAAAAAATCCCACGCTAGTCCTGCAAATATGTGCAAGGAGTTTTTTATTGATTCCCTCAGACTATGAACTTTATAGCATGTGTGAAAACAAGTTCTTTCTAAATGATCATTGCTGTCATTTTTCTTTGTTGACAGCCAAAACGAGCGAAGGAAGCTTCTATATTTATGTGTTGTCCATAGCCCAGGAGTTATTGGGAAGGCACACTGAGACAACTGTGCATAGAAATAACTTTCAGTGTAAAAGTTATTGCAAGGATGATCCTCCAGTAGTGATAAACAGATTAGCTTATCTCATATATTATAAAAGCAAGACACTGAGTAAGAACAATCAGATTCAGTAGGGCAAGAGACTGAAATATTAGTCATATTTCTTCTCCCATAATGGATAAAATCTAGGCAGCATTACACAGGCTCATTTTCTTTTTCTCCTTGACCAATTTGTTAGAAATTAGTAGCTAATAGATAAGCAATAGGATAATATATATTTTTTTAAATTAGGTTTTTCCTCAGCAGTCCTATGGCAATATGGAAAAAATAGACATATGCACAATAGAATCTAGATACAGGTTTAGCACTAGCATCAAGTAAGCAAATTAACCAAGGAAAATCCTTACTATTATTATACTCACACTCCCAAATGATGAATATCAGAGATCTCGTCTCGGGCAATCAGTTCTCTCTTTCTAAGGTTTTTAAGAATATTTTTTTTTTAGTCTCTAAACTACACATTTTCCGTATAAATTTGTAGCATACAGGCAGTAGTTATAAACTCCATTGTATAGTGTTATCTGTTCTCTGAATATTGTATTGCAATAGCTATTTGTATACTCACATTTATCCTTTTTTACAAGACTTAGCAAGTAGCTGTAAGATTTCCTGTCTGGTGAGCACATCTTAATCTAAAATACAATGTGATTTAGTATAGAGACATTTTAAACCTTAACGTATTAATGTCTACACTATGCTCTTATTAACACTAATGGTCCTGTTGCTCAATTAAGAAAAATATATGCTTTCTCATTACACACTTATGTTCAAGGTCTTACATTTATTTCTGTTCTGCCAAAGTTTTGCGCATGTGATGCATACCTCCATAACCAGTAATGGGAAAAGAATGAGTCATGTTAAAGAAGAAATATTGATGACGTTAACATAGTTGAGGTGTTAATGAGGTTGCCCAGGATGTAGGAGATCTGTGTTCACATCACGGACTTGAAAAACACACCTCATGAGAAAGTGGTTTCCCAGGCTAAGTAGGGCAGACATTTGGGGGTCTCTCACCCCCACGCCCCCAGTGAATGCAGTAACACGAGGCTGCTATGTAAAATACAAGCAATACGCTGAGACTTCCTCCTGTGTTTTAAGCAGTTGCACCTGTACTGTTCGAGTGGGCTGTGAGAGCACGTGCTCATCTGATCAGGCCTCTCAGGGATCTGGCTAATTTTTGGGTCTGGCGTGAGTAGAAATAAGTGCCAGGCTAGTGAGAGAGGGCATACACAGAGCTCTGTGCACCTGGGGAGCTTCACAATCCAAACAGACCAGACGAGCTGCATCTCTCCAATGCAATAACAAGAACTGCCCAGTTGGGAACTCTAAGATGATTTTGGGAAAGACTGCACTAATGCTGGTTGTAAACTGTTTCTCTCTTTAGCTTTACAGTGGGGATAGTCATTGTGCAATATTGCTCACTACTGGAACATTGACATTTGCGTTTATGAAATTCAGTTGGAGTGTCTCTTCACTTGGAAGTCATCTGAATGCCTCTTTTCAGTGCTCAGGAACATGACTCTGAAGAGTGATCAGGGAGAAATAGCAAGTTTATTGTCCAATAGTTGGTGGGAAAAGGCATCTGTTGGTCCACCCTGAACATTATCAGAGATGTCAAGAGCAATTCTGAGAAGGGAAAACATCCCTGCAGTTGTGCTGTGCTCAAGATGGCTTTTGGAGACTACATGTTACACAAAGGGCCCTCCTTGAGGTGCTCCTCTAGTCACAGGGAGCTCCCAAATCCAGCACCTGGGAATTGCCTGGTAGCACAACATTCAGTGAAAGGATATGAGGATTGTCTTGACACACGCTGGCATGGGCTGGAGTCAGTCAGAAGTCCAGGATCCAGGGCGTCATGGTCTTTAGAGTCACCTGAAAGTTATGGAATCTGGTATGATGGGCAGCGAAGGGCACTTCAGGACTGTTGTTCAAACTAAAATAACTCCTCACTGCTCTGCACAGCCAGTAAATCATCACAACTTTCACCAAATATTCATGTCTTGAAGACATCTGCTAGCTTTTTAGGGGAACCAGTGTTAAGGACAGCAGCACTCTGTCCAGGGCTTAGCTGGGGACCCGAGGCTTTTTCTAACTGTAATGGATGAGTTGTCTCCTATGCGCTCCCCTTCTAGAATAAAATGCAAGTTGATTTCTCTTACATGAGCTGGCAAAGAAACTGCATGGGAATGTCTTTTGGAGTTCAAGGCCACAGTCAAAAACAAGCCTGGGACCGTGCTAACATGTGCGAACGATGTTGTTGCCGGAATACCTGAAGGTAGTAGAGATGTCCTGACTGTGAGACCAGACAAGAGCCTGCACAGCACAACTAACCCTGCCAGGGTAGCCTGGTTGTCTGCACATCACAAGGGTGCTTACAACACATTGTGTTCCTGAGGTGAAAGTTGAAATAACTCCTGCTTTTGGAGGAAGGGCACCTTCACGCTTTTGCAGTGTACATGAACGGTGTAAGATCTGTAGAGTGAAAGATCTTTTTTTGCTTCCATTTAAGGTTCTTGCTGAATCAAGCACTCCTTTGCACCCACAGAGGTTAAAAGGGTTGTACTGGTTGCCAGGTCTAATAGTAGAGGAAAGATGAAATGTTTTACAGAATCACGGGATAGGTCAGTGCAGATCTCTGATTCTCATTGAGAACAAGAGCTGTGAGAGTTTCCAGCTTCACCAGTGAAAATTCTCTCCTCACATTTTAGCTAAATGTATGCTTCAAGTATTCATAACATGTTTTAACTAAAATGAAGAACTGTTAGTTGGACAACAGGTTATTTGGTAACTGAATTTGCAATTGTTCATTTTAGTGCAGTTACAGATAAAAAAATCCTAACCCACATCCTTGCTGACTCAACAGTCACCTGTCCTCCTGTACTGTCATATTCTAAATTGGTGCATTAAGTCCTGAAGTTTAATTCTGTTAATTTCCATGGGAAATTCATACAGTACAGGAGATTGCATTGCCATCTATTTTAGGGTTTTTATCACAAAATCGTTGTTGCTAGTCAATGATTTGCAGGTCAATAAAAACCAACCAACCTGACTTCCTGATCCTCTGCTGAATCTGCTCTCGGTTAGGAATAAGAACCAATCGGTTTTACTTGCAGATTGGACAAATTTGATGTGGAGTCATTGATCAGGTACAGAAGTTCCAGGAGGTTTTTTTTAGAGAGGAATTTTAGTTGAATGTTAATTATGGCAGTCATCATTGCATTGCAAATAGATGAGCAACTATAATGTTACCTGGATATTTCTCATCTGAACTCTTGGTAAATAAATAGTGGAAGAAATGGTTTTGAGAAATGCTCAGCCCATATTCTGCGTTAAACCCTGGACAGCCTGCAGCACACAGCTGTTTATTTTCTGTGGCTAAAGCATATTTTGTACAGAAAGGGCTGTGTCTGCTGCAAGTGCATTATCCAGAAATCTGGCAGCAAACTTGCTTTATTTTGTGTGCTGGTAGCTTAAGAGGCTGAGCCTCATGGAAAACAGCAGCTCTTATCTGTTCTGTGTATGCCAGGGGACTCTTAACATTAGGGTTTTTGTTGCTTGCAGCACAAGAGGAGTTGCTTTAATGATCTTTAAAATCATGTTAGAAGGCAATAAAAATCAAAGTTCCAGCAAAGAATTCTTGGCAAGATCTGCTCCCTGGATAGACTCATGGTTAAGAAATTCCAAAGCGGATTTCAGGTAAAAAATATTTTTTCCTAAAGTTCCTCACTAATCATTTCCGATTTCCAACTACTCATACCTGGCACTGGAAGAGTGTTGAGTAAGAAATTAATTGGGACTGATTTATTTGGTGGACTTCACTGGTTTTAGGTGCTGATTGCTGACAATTTTCTCGGAGTTCATTCCTTATTTGAAATTGGTAGATGAATAATTCCAGAGTGATATTTGATCTGTAATTAGCTGGCAAAGAGCATATTGTGCCTTCTGGATGCGACTGATGGATGAGAATTTAAACAGATGTGTGTGACATGTGGTTGGCTTATTCTTTCATCGGATATACTTAATAGGATAGTTGTGTTCTGGTATAAAAAAATTGCATTTAATTTAAAGATTATAGGAGAGTCCTCTGACTCTTAGCTGCGGTGGGAAGCATCTATGTCAGTGAGGCTGTGTCCTGTGTGATTAAATTTGACTGTGCTACAAATAAAATGACCCCTGTTTGCACTTTTTCTGTTGCTTTCACTTCAGGTGGGTTGATTCACTGGCAGTCTTAAAATTGGAATTTTGAAATGTGCAGCTCTAGTCTGGTTGAAGGGAAGAGGCCAATGAAAGACAAAACCCCCAGAGAGGGTGTCAGGGCTCTGTCCTTCCTGCCTCTTGCTTAGCAGGAGGAAATCAAGTGTGGAGGTTGCTAACAGAGGGAGTTGACCTTGCACACACACCTTGCGGGCACCGAGGTGTGCTGGGAGGCTGCAGGAGAAGCTGCTCTTCAGAAGGCTTTTAAAAGTTGCACTTTGAGATTCCTGAGCTGACCTGCACTGCTGCAGTGGATGGTGTGCAGGTGAACGGTGCGTTGGCAGAAATGCCTCCCATGAGAGGACACGGCTTGTGGCTGCTATTTTTGGAACAGTCAAAAACCATTGAGGAAACCTGAGATAGTGGCTCCTCCCAGCTGCTCCCTGAACTGTTATTTTACATCCTGTAGTGCACTGAGAAACCAGCTGCGAGGAGGCTGCAGATACCTCCAGGGTGGCAGAAATGAATGATTTTTCCTTTTTAAATAATAAAGTAGGAAAGGTAACACAACATGTCAGTTCCTGTTAAGAGGGTAGGACGTGCCACCCATCTTGAAGCCATTATTGGTCTAAGAAGCATCACTGAAGCCAGGTTGATGACATCGCATGCTGAGTAGAGGCACTTGTTTTCCTTTGGACTCTACATAGTCTCCCTGCTTACACTTCTCCCATGGCCACGCTCCATCCCTCACAAACACTCCTTGTCCATAAACAGAGCAAATCAGTCAACAGTATGAGACTCTTAAGCTTGGTGATTCATGCAAAATAGGAGTCATCCCTGCACCAAAGCCTGGGACAACAAACAAACCTCTTAAATTATACTTTGAGGGTCAAACCTCTTAAATTGTACTGTGAGGGTCTTGGATCAAGCATGGTTTTCCTGAACTTCCTCCCATAGAACAGACCCAGCAGCACAAACCCGTGTCACACACCCCATGAGGTGAGCCAGCGAGCTGTTGTCCAAGGTCTGTGATGACCCATGCTTTCATGTAGCTGCGGGCAGCACAAAGCAATGAGAAGTGAGAAAGAAGGTCCAAGGGAAAAGGTTGGGGCTGCAGAGATCTGCTGTGTACTGTGGTGGTTTCCCAAGCACTCTTGCAGACAGTGTCATGTAGCTTGTCATTTCTCCTGCTCCTAATTCCCACTAATGCATCATAGCAGCCACAGTGTACCCAGTGTCATGAATGCCAGTAGCCACCTGTGCTTCATTGGTACTTCACAGCCCTGTGGGTGTTGGATCTTGCACTTGACCTTGTTGAACCTCATGAGGTTCACATGGGCCCACTTCTTTGGCTTGTCGAGGTCACTCTGGATGGCAACCTGTCCCTCGGATGTGTCAATCACACCGTTTATCCTAGTGTCATGTGCAAATTCGCTGAGGATGCACTTGATTTCACTGTTTATGTCATTGATGAAGATATTAAACATCATTGGTCCCAGAATGGACCTCTGAGGAACACCACTTATCGCTGATCTCCATCTGGATGTAGAGCCATTGACCACTACCCTCTGAATGTGACCATCAGACCAATTACTCATCTGTCAAACCGTCCATCCATCAAATCCATATCTTTCCAGTTTAGAGAGAAGGATCTCGTGGGGGACCATGTCAAAGGCCTTACAGAAGTTGAGATAGACAACATCCATAGCTCTTCCTTTGTGCACTGATCTAGTCACCCCATCGGTTTAAATATCTAGACTGGTGGCAAATAGGATTCTCAAGAACCCAGCTCAGTGCTACTGAATGTAGTAGAAATTGTGTCTTTCCATCTGTCGTTATTTAAATACCTTAAAAACTCATTAACCAATTGAGTCGCCACCATATGCATCAGGGATAAATTCAATTCTTTGCCTTGAGATAAGTTTTCCTCCTTTTGTTTATGTGGCTGAAAACATTCAGCTCAACATGACATCAGCTCTCGTTCCCCAACAGCTGCACTAAGATTTATGACAGTGCTTCCAGCAGCATGTTTCTCCTGCTACTAAAGACGAGACAGAGAAGATGAGCGCATCAAAGACATGCCCTCATCTAGCACAAGGCAATGATCTTTACATAAAGCAGCACATCATTTTTATCTTCCTTTTGTCACTGATGTGTTCAGTAATGTGGCAGCAGCTGTGACAGCAGCAGTGAAGGTTCCTGACCCATAACCTCCAATCAGTGTTGGCAAATGCAGCAGAGAGGCGTGCAATCTCTTCAAGCAAAAAGTTGTGCTCTAGAAAACCTTACTTACAGGGTGGGTTTCATTTAGCTTCATAGACAAGGGACTTAGATGTAGCTGGAGTACTGCCAGCTCTCCTTCCTCTCACTTGAGTTTGACACTTGCTTCTCTGGTGTGTCTTCCTCACGCTTTTTCTTGTGCTGCCCCACAACAGGTTGCTGATGCTCTCCTTTATCTTAACCTCTGCACCAGATAGCAGCAAGTTAAGTGACTTCATGCATGGATCTTTTCAGCTCCACAGGAAATGTAAAACTTGTGCTCCAGATAGGAGATGAGATTACTGAGTTGCAAATTGATTTATCCCAAAGTGTGACTCTAGATAAGGAGAAAGTATTCAAATTTAGTGTTAGAGGAATCAGAAAATAAGGATAGAGTGAGGGAGTTCAGTGTAAAGTCAACTCTTGTGGTCATGAAATTCGTAAGTGAAGTCAAAGCAGACAATGAGGCAGTCAAGAAGAGCCTCCAATGTTACGGCTTTAAGGCCATCAGCTCAAGGATATGGCAAAGGAGAGGAGGGAAGGAGGTGTTTGAAAGCAGTAAATAGAGATCAGAGTGGAATCTCAGAAACAGATTGGTGAAATATGGTCAGTAGAATCGCTCAAGTTGGAAGAGGACTGATCATCATGACCTGTTGGGGCTGGCAAATTATGACAATTTATTTCTCCTTATCTTTAAGAAAGCATAAGACCTCCTCAGCACAAAGCTGAGGCATCCATAGATGTGAGGGAAGAATGTAATCTCTTGAATCCAAACTACTACTTCTGCTAAATATGTCTTCCATCCAGCTCCCGATAAGACAACCATTTTGATCTGCTCAACTTCTAGGCTATAAAAAAGATTGCAGCTCAACATGCTGTGGCTCATACTCAAGGAATAATTAGTGCTACTCTCTTAATCGTCACCCCACACAGGGCAGAACTGTGGAATTCCTTAGTGACTGCCAGGGATCAAAGGGATCCAAACACACTTATTTTGTGCTTCTTTTAGTTCTTTAATTAATTTGCAGTGTTCTTTAAATCAAAGGAATCACTTATTTCCACACACATGTCGAAAAAATCTCTCCATATTTAAATACTTTGTCATCAAGCATCTTTCAGTTTACTCTGTCTTGGAAATGATGAAAAAGAAACACATCACATTTCAATATTAGGCATGTTATGACAATTATTCCTTCTTCTCTGTTTCCTATGACAGCTCTTCAGGCAAACATCAATCCATAGATGATTTCCAACTTCAGAAGCAGTGTTTGGCCTATGACATCCCAGAGTTGCTCATCAATCAAAATATATTTGAGAGACAAGGTAGCATTTAGATACTGTGAGTGCCCTGTTAAGCATACTCGTTCTGTAAACAATACAAGTAAATAGTGTCATGCCTGGAGCTTCCAAAAGTCAAGACTATAAATTACTGGTAACCTTTGGCAAAGCTTAATTTATGCATTCCCATTCATGCAACAATCATGCCTGACTGGATCTGTTTATGAGAGATCTCAGACTAACATATTCTTTAATTCCACTGATGCATGCAGTAATGTTCTCTATTTTTGCTAATAAATATAGAAGGTGAATCAGCTCCATATTATTCTCAATCTTCTCTCCCACTCTCGGATTAATTATGTACTAGAGATGGAGTTAGGAACTGAGACTGAACCAAAGCATTTCATTCCCAGCTTTGGGTAGCTACAGACTGATACATTCATTGAAAAGCAAATTTATATAATTTTTTTTTTCTGCGAGAAAGGACAGCAGAAGATCAAAAAGAGAGTGAAGAAAACTTGAGATAAGGAAGAGAACTATTCTCCCATGGTACTCACCCCATGTTGTCTTCTTGGTGGAAAATCAATGATTAGGACTTTTTAGAAAGAAAAAAACTAATGGAAGTTTGAGACCTCTGCCAAGTCAAGCAGTTGGGGATGTTGATCTCTTCCTCCACAGTATCCTCAGGATAAGAGGGCTCCATGTATTTAAAACCAAGACATACATATAAGAATCTTCCAGTATGGGTCACATAGGACTTTTCCTGTATAACTCTTCCAATTACCACAATTTCAATCCGTTTTAAACTTCTGGTTAATAGAATAAGATGCATCCTTTTACTCTAAATTTTATCTGCATAAAATGTAGGGACCTGGTTAAAATAAGATGAACACTGTTAGTGAGGGCAGGACTGCTCTGGGTGTGTTGAACTTCCCAGTTTTGGGGTTTGCTGGATGCTCTTCAACAGCACTTCAAGGGCCAGGCTGTATCTTGCTGATCCAGTGCCAAATCTGGGGCAATAGTTTCCCCCTGTTATTTCTCATCTAGTAACTTTTAGCTGGAGAGTAGAGAGAAGAGGTGAAACTTTGGGATTACTCTGAACATGTCACATTGTGCCATATATCTGAACAGAGAAAGCCTACAGAAAGTTTCTAAGAATTGTAAGATTTTGTCCTTTGCTGGTAATATGATTTCTGTGACCACCCAGGGTCTAGCTGTGCAAGCCATTGAGGGGGTGATAATTTGTATGGAGCATGTTTTATAAACCTGTGAAAAAAGGTCTAAAATAGAAATTTCATCTACAATGACACATTTCTAGTGTCAGAGCATTAGGAGTTGACCAGTTCCCTGCTGGAGAGCTGCAGTCTCACTTTTCTAGTACAGAGAAATGTTTTGAGTGGTGCTTCCTGGTGAAGGACAACTTAGACTGCTCCCCTTGCTAATGAGTCAGTGTTAGGGATTCAGAGAAGTTCTCTGCTGTTACTTCTCCATGTTCCCATTTCAAAAACAATATTAAAAGGTGAGCCTCATATGACCAAATGGAGACACCTAAACATATGATCTCAACATCTGATCTACTTTAATAATCCATGGGAGAGTAATGGGCACTTCAGCTCATTCCAAAATAGATACTGAAAATGTGCTAGGTGTGACACAACTTACAAGTGACTGTGAGTAGAAAGAGAGCCAGTGGGGAGTGTTTCAGATATGGGTATGGATCTTTAAGGCTAGATTAAGAGTCCAGGACCTGTCCTGGCAATGTTTGGTAAGACTTTTGAAGTTGAGATTTGCTGCTTAGGTTTCTTTTCATGTTTTTCTTGTGTGCTCTGAAATTGCTGCAATGAACTTTTCATAGAGTCTTTTTTTTTTTTTTCCAAAAGGTAAAAGAATTTTAAAGACTTTTAGCACAAAAGTTGTATAATACTAATGCTGTGCCTTTTGCAACCAGACTTGCCTATCACATCGGCCTTTTTGCCATCAGCACGCTTGTAGCAAGTGTGGGTATCTTTGTTCACAAAGCCCACCCATGAGTGGCTGTAATGGTTTATAATTAACCTCTCCACTGTGTAGTTTCAGTAATATCTACTCTATTCAGAGGCACCACTTGCTGAATACTGACATATTTGCTTCACCTTCTTCTCTGTGATTTAGCAGTCTTTGCAAAACAACATGAGACACAGCAGATAACATTTTCCTCATAATTTACTTGGTGCTTATGTACACTAAGTAAGAGGAAGCAAGAATGAAATTGAGAGAACTGTGCCAATGCAAAACTGCATGTTAGAATCAGGCTCTTTTTATTTCTTCTAACTGATAGGCCCCTAATTAGGCAGTAATACTAGTGGAAATAGTACTGAGAAGAGCAGACATAGGACTTTGAATAAAACACAACTTTTCTGTCCAAGCTAATGTTCTGTTTATCATCTGGAGGAGTGAGTGCTTGGAATTCTTTTGCGGACATTCAAACTGAAAAGCACAAGAATGATTCAGACATCATAAGACATACAATACAGCAGCAAATACTGGTGCGCTAATTGCTGTGCTACTCTTGGGTTAATTGAAAAAAATCTGTCACTATTTATTCTTCTAAGGTTAACATCTAGTTTACAGGCAAGATCTATTAGTGGCTGCTTTAAAAATTAATTGACCATATCACAGTATTGAGAAAAATTTGCTCTCAGAAGAGTTGCATGAAATCTGTCATTGTATTTCTCTGCAAAACCAACAAGGATAAGTCCCTAAAGGACTCTTAAGCCTTTTCACAAGTCAGCTGCATACAGAATAGAAATACACAGAAGCCCAGTACCATTTAATGTGGAGTCGTGTTGTTCATACAAATTCTTATCAATGCAAACAGCTATAGCATTTGATGGCCATAAAAGTCCTAGTCAGACCAGGAACCAAAGTACTGGATGATCTGAAGATCCATAGAAGAACAGATCCTCCCTTTTGCAGCCTTCAGCTGCCAGACCTGATCTGGTTTAAATATAAATGATGCCTGCCTTTGTAGAGAAAGTGCTTCTGGCTGTCCCAGGTAGATATTGCTTCTTCCATCGCCTCCTGTTCTAAACATCTACTTCATGGTTTGAAGGTCCTCTTGAGTCTTGCGATCCAAAGGCTGAGTTGCCGAAGTTCAGCCCTCTGTGCCTGCCGAGCACTCTGCGCTTCAGAGCAGCATCAGGCTGCGTGGGCTTTAGGGAAGGGATTAGGCAAACCAGTAAATCCCAAATACTGCCCAGAAGTAAATGTGAGAGCTAACCTAGTGTTGCCCCTGGGCTCTAGTGCCTAAGCATTGGGCTTTTTCATAAAGAAAAGTGGATTCTCCTGAATTTCAGAGGGCGAAGCAAATGGGAGAACATGAAGAATCATAACAAACAATGCTCAGAGGACCGCAGCAGGTGAGCAGTCAGAGCCATCTATGAGGGTTATTTCTGCTTCTTGTTCATGCTCCTCATTCTGATATGGATCAAATGTAAGACACAATTCTGTGGTTACTCCAGAAAGTACAGCAATTTCTAGGACATTTTCAAAGACACTAATGTTATGGGTCCCTTCACCAGTAAAAGTCAAGTGCTTAAGTTTCTGCTTATTTTATGTCATTGAAAGTTTGCTGTGCTGATTTTTTTTGTGTTTAAGGTAGACTTTCATCCAGCAAACTCCTCAAAGATTTGCTCCAGCTCCCTCTGAGGTGCAAACAAAATTAGGAATATGCAAGTTACAACTGGACTGTTAGTAGTTCAAGAAATCAATTGTTATATCAAAAAGAAATTAGCCATTTGGATGGTTTCAGCTCTGTTAATGTTTCTCTAATCTAAGACATAATAGCAATCTCTAAAGTAACTCAATACCATAGAAAGCAGAGCCAAATGGTCTTAGATGTATCTTGTGTATTACACCAATGCAGTTATTCAAAAGCAGTTATTAACAGAAATAAAATTATTAATATGAATGATTTCCATGTCCTTGTGAAATATTCCTTCTGATATTCCAGTCTTCATCTATAGGAAAGGAAAGAAGAAAGGATTCTTTTCCTGATTAAAGTGGCCTGGTTGGAATAGAGTCAATAGCGAAAGTCCAGTTAATGGCAAGAGAGGCAATACTGGATTAAGACCCTTTGAGAGACTAGTAGATTCAGCAGAAATTCAGGTCATGTTGCCCTCTCATTCCTTCCAGTCTGTTTTAGAGTTTCTAAGCAGTGACTGTCATTCTTTTACTGATTAGATAAAACATTTTACTGATTAGATAAAACATTTAGGAAAAAAAAAAGTCTGTTTGATAGCTATTGGGGTAAAAATTTCTAGGCATTAAAGCAGGAGAGTCAAGACTCTTCCTGTTTTGGAGTCTCCAGAGAAACCCTTTTGCTGTCCTTGCTCTGCTTCAATTTTTCTGTCTTTACTCTAGGCATAATATTTAGTCACCTTTCAGGAGTGTTGTGCTTTCCAGGCAGTTGGCCCCCAGCCTGTACTGGTGCCTGGGATTGTCCCATTCAAGCGGCAGGACTTTCTGTTTCCCTGGATTAAACCTCATGAAGTTTCTGTTGTCTCATTTCCCCAGCCTGTTGAGTTCTCTCTATGAACAGCAACTCCTCCCACTTTCTCATGGAATCATAGAATGTGTTGGGTTGGAAGCGATCTTTAAAGGTCATCTAGTTCAACTCCCCTGCGGTGAGCAGGGATGTCTTTAACTAGATCAGGCTGCATCTCCAAACTTGCTCAGGGTGCAGCCTGTCCTATTATCCAAGTGGCTGGTGAAGGTGTTAGTATTATCCCTGGGATCCACCCCCGGTGACTGTCCTTCAGTTGGATTTTGTGCTGCTGATCAGAACCCTCTGAGCCCAGCTGTTCAGCCAGTTTCCAGTTCACCTCGCCGTCCACTTATCTAACCTGTGCTTCATCTGTTTTTCTGTGAGAATGTTATGAGATATAGTGTCGAAAGTCTAACTAAAGTCAAGATTGAACAATGTCAACTCCTTCTCCCCACCCACCAAACGAGTCATTTTATCACAGAAGGCTGTCAGATTTGTCAAGCATGAATTTCTCTTCCTAATTTCATGTTGACTACTCCCAATCACATTCTTGTCATTCATACATATGTTTGGAACTGCTTTCCAAGAGCATGATGTACTTGCTACTATTCCCTTACAGTACATGCATGATGAATGGGAAGTGTTCCTCTATAAATCTGTGTGCATGCATATACACAAATATACATACATAAGGGCAAATCAGCACACACAAATCTGCAGAGCCATAGGTGGTAAAAAATATGAAACAGTCACAGAAAGAATTTGAAAGTGGGAACTTGCAGGAGAAAATTGCCGATGCACACACAAGGCTATAAGGTGCTATACACAGTTAGTGTCCTGTTAAAATTTACTCTATTTGTTCTATATTCTGTTACATTAGACAAACTTAAGGAGGAGTTTGAGAGCCATCTCCTAACAACAGCTTTCAGTTCTCTGGAGAGGCCCATGGCTGAAAACTAGCCTGCTTGCATGTCTTGACTGAAGTATTTGTACTTGAAGGAGAGAATAATAGCTGCAAGGTCTATCTTTCTTCCTGTCCTCAGCAGAAGAAAGGATTCCTTCAGCAGTGTATTTTTTACCCTTGTCTGATTGATGAACTCCCCTATCTATTATCTGTGTGGTCTTTGCCCATTAATCTCTTATCTAGTAAATCAGTTTGATTTTGACATTCTCTGTCTTTTGAGCAAAACCTCCAGGGTGGAATCAGAGCTTTGCTTTCTAATTCTGGAAATGAGTCAAATAGAAAGGTTCCTCTAACTTGTATGACAATTTTGGCACCATCTGCAAAGAACTTCTTTATTCTTTTGGACATAGGGTATTTTTTTCCATGTCTGTGGCATACTGCATAGCTCCCTTTGGCTGTCTTCATACCTCCTATGCTGGGCTGAAACTCCAAGGAATTGTAAACTTGATAAGCTGTCTGCCAAAGACAGAAATTTGATGCTTTGGACTTAATAAGGTGGTAACTCAGCACCATATCTCCCGGTGGATTAAAAATTTAAATGCAGTAAGGTCCCACTGTTTGATGGCAGTGTTACATTTAGGTGTGGCACACGGTACAGCATAGGGTGGATTTCCTGAAAAGCGTGAAGAGATCTTTTGATCTCTCAGGATCTGTTGCTACTACAGACTTTTGGTCTGCCATGCAAGCTGGAGGAGCTCGTTCCCACAGTCTTACCTCTGCGTTGTACTGGCAACTGTTTGGGGAACCACAAAACTTCAGTGGTGAAAGTTCAGCTCACTGGCTGCCCTTACTTAATGTATCAACACAAATGAAGGAGTGTCTTGGAGACATAAGTGAGCAGTCAGGGTCAGACTCTGCTTAGATCAGCAATGACACTGAGGAAAAAAAAATGACGTGGAGTTGTCTTCATTAAGGCATTTAAAGGAAAACCAAATATCTCATTCTGCATAGTGTGAGATGTTTTTAAAGGTCGCTAGGATGTAGCTTGAATGGAAGCAACTCCCAGATAGGAAGAAAAAGTCCCAAATAAGCAAAATCAAACCAAAGTGCTCAGTGCAAGGCTGCACTTTAGAAAAATCAATTGGCTCCAGAAACTCACTGAGTCAGAAGAATGGGTGACCTTGTGAGCAAGGCGTGAAAGCCAAACACATCAAATTCCAATCTTATGCCGTAGCAGATTCTATCTGTGAAGAGTGACCATCCTGTGTCCCCGCCACAGTGATCTGGGCTGTGGGCTGTGACACCTCTGCAGGTCACCCAGTGGCATGATTTACACCTAAAGGAACCCACCAGACAAGTGTTACAAGGCTAAACAAATCTCCAAATAGGTGAAGTCATTCCTCATACAAATTTGTATCTAGAGAAATGGCTTTCTGGTTTTGAAAGAGCGGCATGAGTTGGTCTCCTCCTGTTCTGGTGATGTCCCAGCTGTGGCAGCTGGAGAGCAGCAGCCCTCCTTCCCTGTCAGAGGGAAGCAGCAATAACCCTGCTGTTTCCTTAAAGAAATCTTCCACGGGTGGCACCTACCTTTTTCCTACACAGGATGTGATCAGTAAACCTCACACCGTTTTTGATAGTGCTTGTAAGCAGTGTTGCCTGCCCCGTTGTGAAGCTGCTGTACTTCTGGAGCCCAGCAGTTGTAGTGATGTTGTGAGCTGAAGCCACATGCACCAGTCTTTATTTTTGTTGCTCTCTTGTGATCTCTCTTCACTGTCTGCTCCAACCTTGCCCAAAGCCAGATGACTTGGGCTGGGTTTTTTAGGAACATTTCTGCCCTGGGGCAGTTCTTCTCTCCTGACTCAGTCTCCAGTATTTCTCAGCTGTGTGTGCATGTGCTCAGCTGGAGAAACAATAGTGTCTCTTCAAATTAATTCTCTCTTATATTTATTCTTCTGGAATAATATATTTATAGTTACCTGAACTGCTTCCGACGTAGGCTAGTGTGAAGTCAATCACTCACTGCCACTTTTCATCCTGCTGTTTTATCAGTGAATTGCTTCAAATGCACTTATCTTGCAAATTGCACAGCAAGAATTCACTCTCCCTTAAGGGTCATTTGAAAAATAGTTTCAAAGAAGGCATTTTCTAGTCTAAATTGCCTCTATTCTTTTTCGGATAAAAGAATACTGCCTACAACGAATGAGCACACATGAAAATCCTGAATCCAAACATGCCTGGATTTCAGGCTTTTTCAAGTCTGGATCCAAACTAACTGGCTAGAACTTCATTTTCATTTTCTTTCTCTTTCTGAGGCTTATTCATTGCCAGTAAGTAGAAGAAAAACGTATTCTCATGCAAGGATAGGAACCTTTTAGTGAGTAATTCGCACTGGGAATAATCCAATTATGAGAATTATTTGAAAAAATAATGGATTCTAAGCTACCTTTTTGCACAGCCACTGACTAACTTTGCAGAAATAGAGAAATCAATGTAAATAATAAATCTGTTGCATTCCACAGCTGGTGCTTAACATGCTGAATGGCAGATGACATTTATTTAAACACAAAACAGGTTGGTCCTTTCCTTACCAAAAATAAAACTATCTGTGTAAGCAACAAGGCAGTTCCAAGAGATAATTGCCCCACAGGAAGAGAGCATTAGGAGCACTCACTCCCACCTAATAATGATGGAAATTATTAGAGCATGATAGCTGATAGTCTGTGCCTTGTTATGTACTGGAGATGAAGGAGAGTGAGTTCATGCTCCTGGTGAGCTCTGCCTTCTCCTTTGGCTTCACAAGCTCACGGCAGCTCTTTGGTGAGCCTGGAGATCTACATCTCTGCTGAATACAGTCATCAGGGTTTTGGACTTGTGTGTTCATGACCAAATCCTTCATTAAGGTGAGCTGGTAGAAAAGCTCTCTTGTTTGTAGAACTGACAGAGCCAAGATAGCTCTACTGATGCAGATCTTCTGGTTTTTGCCCAGCGATTCAGCTTGCAGAATACGAAACATGAAGCTGTTGTTCTGCCTTCCTTTCCCTTGGCTTGACCACTTCATAAAATCCCACTTGAGATTAGTTATAGCTGTTTCTAAGCAGTTCAGCTTGCCTTTCTAGCTCGGTCTGGCAGCTGAATTGGCTGCCACAGCTGAAGGATGCCAATAAGTGATTTATGAAGTAGCTCATAGTTCATTAGTTCATTAGCTATCTCATATCTCTTCACGCTATTTCCAAATCATTTCATTTATTTTTCTAGAACACAAACAACCCTGAAGTGCCTATCTTGTTTAGCAAATACATTTGTTTATTCCTTACTATCATCCATACCGTTTTGTGGAGACAGGTGCCATCTACACGGGAATTACAGCCTAAACTTGTACTAGTCCTTGTAATAAACTTCTTCTACCTAATCAGTCGACCTGTATTCACTGGGGGCTTTTCATGCTTGCTCTATGCCACTGCGTAGTGCAAACCAAAATACATCAAATGAGAGAGGAAGAGGGGACAAAGGAAGTGAATTGTGGTAACAGTCCAGTATAATATGTGTGCAGTAAGTAGCAAAGAATGCAGAATTTGATTTTGCATTGTTTCTTAATGACATGCTGGAATCACAGAACCATAGAATGTGAGGGAAGAGAGGTGTTAATATTCACACTCTCCTCCAAACTCTTGACCTTGTATTTTTAGCTCTAAAAAAATCTGCAAAATGTGTCTTTGGTGGTCTTTGTAGCTATTGGAGACCTCA
>NW_009709068.1:20674-55538 GCF_000703405.1 Apaloderma vittatum
CTTTGAAGATGCACGCAGCACTCCATTTACTTGATCTGACAGGCATTACAGCCAACAGCTGACTCCACCTAGGCTGCCTGTGTGATGACCCCAGTTTCAAAAGGCAGGGAGCCCAGTGTGAGACCAGCTTGGGTCCAAGAGAGCTGTTAATGCCAACCGTGCCGCCTCGCAAAGAAGCCGATACACCAAAACCAGCCTTTATTTCTGTGGAGCAATGTCTCAGCTAAAACATACTCTTCAAAGTACCCCATCTGTGGCATGGATAACATGCAGCCCAGGTGGTCCAGACTGTAATTTGGAAATGCCTCTGTAAGTGCAAAAGTGTCTAGAAAAAGGCAAGGAGGCTTGTGAAGGGTCTAGAAAACAAGTGCTATGAGAAGTGGCTGATTACTGTGATTGTTTAGCCTGGAGAAAGGGAAGCTGAGGGGAAACCTTATCGCTTTCTCTAACTACCTGAAACGGGGTTGGAGAGAGGAGCGGGTCACCCTTTTCTCCCTAGTAGCAACCGATAAGACTAGAGGAAATGACTGCAAGTTGTACCAGGGGAGATTTGGGCTGGATATTAGGATGAATTTCTTCACTGAAAAGCTCACTGGGCATCATAACAGGCTGCCCGCAGCAGTGGTGGATTCACCATCCGTGGAGGTATTTAAACAACGCATTGACCTGGTGCTTAGGGACCTGGTTAGTCGTGGCCTGGCAGTGCTGGGCTGTTGGTTGGACTCAATGATCTTGAAGGTGTCTCCCAACCAAAGAGATTCTCTGATTCTGTGACTCTGTGATGCCAGAACTGTGCAGTGTTGCTCAGGGAAAGAAAGCGACCTGTGGGACCTGTGTGGGGGATACTTCAGTAGCTCTGTGTTACACACATTGCCAGAACAGACAGGAAATCTCCTGGGGGAGACGGTACTAAAATTTTCAGCACGCACAGCTGAATCTATTACTCGCTCAAGCAACATGGAAACATGTAGAACATAAATATATGCTCTTCCCATCCTGTGAAAATACACTTCATTCTTCTCCTAGGGTCCCAGAAATGTTGCTTACTTCACATAGTTTTCTTCACATCAAGTTCTTTCTGAAACATCTTTGTGTGAAAGAAAACTGATTCATCTGCTTTGGCACTTTGGTGTTTTTAGGAAAACATTGCTCATAAGCTGATCAATCTACTGTATTATTTATGCAGAGATCCTTCACCCTCTCTTTTGCATCCAAATTGCTGAATATTTTCTACAAAGTATTAAAAGAGATAGCACTTTGCTATTACTAATCCGCAGTGTCTAAATTCTTCAGAGGACAAAAGAAATATCCCATGGCCGTCAGAACGTATGGAGTTGCCAGCTGATGTTTATGCATTTACCTGAAGGCAGCTTTCTGATACTGTGTGGATATAGCGAAGCAAAGTTTATGAATTTCCCAAGTCTTCTGATTTTAGTAGCCCCTGCAGTGAGCTAAAGATAGACACTGTAATCAAATGTGATCTGATTTTGTGCTATTATCACCCTCAGACATCAGCCGCGTGTGTCTGAAGGCAGGAGCTTTAAAGCAGTGTCACCACTGTCTGATAACAATGACAGCACATCACGGGAAGAGTTGTGCTGAATGAGGAGCTTTGTTGCAATAAAAAATGTCTTGTCATTGTAATAGCTACTTTGCCAGTGTCTGCTTCCATGCAGAGATTTTGCCTGGAGTCTTCTGCAACCATCTGCATACACATTTAAACGAATATAATCTGTTTGTTTAAGTCTAGACCTGTAAGTCGCCCATCCTCACTGCAAATTCTAGCTCTTCAAGGACTCGTGGCTCCCAGGAGAACATACTGGCAGAGTAGAGGCATCCTGAAAAAGAAGCGCGTTATAAAACAGCTTTAAACTTTTAGTGGCTGCCTACAGGAGATACATTTTGGAAACAGCAGGGGTGAACCAATACAGGGACAGGGATGGAGGCAAAATCTGAGTAGTGGGGAGGATCCAGGGTCTGGTGTTTGAGCCATCTCCCTGACCCTTTTTTGTTTAGCATTTGTGAGAAACTGTTTGGTTTTCTTGGGTTGATGCACTGTTTAGTCACAACTCTGCATCAAGAGCCTTCCTAAGGTCAGGCACTCCTTGCTAGACAGTATGTACCGATGACAAATCTCAACCACCAAGACATTTGCACCTCAAAAGACAAGGGAAGGGAGGAAATAGAAAGAGAAGGAGGGAATGCTGGCAAAGGAGAAGGTTAGATCACCTGAAAGGGAAAAAAATGAGGTCATGTTAGATTTCACTTTATGCATTTTGTTGCACCTAATGCCTTATGCAACAGCTCTGAAAAGGCAGGTAAACTCAAAGAAAAGTGTTCCTCTGTGCTGTCATGCTTCTCTTCATGGCTGGACTAGAAAAGGTGGTATTAGTTTCCGGCCCTAGGACTCTGCACTGTCTCTCTAAGGCAATGAATGCGGGAGCTGCCACACAGATTATCACAGCAAAAAAGCAGTTTTTAAAGCCTCAAGCATAACAATTAACTACTCAACCACCTGGAGATATAAGACAGCGAGAGAGGAGGTCACCAAGAGGCCATAATTAGATTATCTAAAAGACAAGAAGAGGAAACAGAAGGATGAGCCAGGCTATGAACATACATGGGAATTAAGATTAAACCATCTAAGTTGTGGTATGGGAGTTCATAATGCAATCAGAGAGAACAGCTCCCCCAACTTGTCACACAGGTGCAGACTATCAAACCTTGGTGCCCCCTTATTTGTAGAAGGGATTTTTATGGTGTGGTTGCATGGCTATGAGGTGGAGCAACAGTAGATAAACTACAAACCCAACTAAGGACAGGATCCATGAGCCAGGCTACCTGCTGTGCTGCCCACAGAACTGATTTTTTTCAATGCTGCTAGGAGAAGGGCCCTCAATAGGGAGCAGATTGGGTGGGTGTAGCAGATAGATGTGTGAATATTTACGTTAAACATTTCTTGTCATTTTACAAACCCCCAGCTTTGTCAAAAAACAAGACTGGTTTCTTGTCCTGTGTGGCAAAGTGATAAGTGCCAAATGGAATGTGGTAGAGGGAATCTGATAAACAGATGCCTCAAACAGCCCTGGCACAGAATATATGCATGAGATCAGGAATCTTGCGGAGGCAGGATGGCCTTGTCTCATAGCCCATCTCCCAAGGAGACAGGGCAATTGCACATGCTAATGAGGATTATTGGAAACAATGAAGTGCCTTGATCCCCTACCTGACACACTGCAGAAAAGTGTGTGTAAATGAGGGACATGAGACACAAGAAGTGGTTGAAGCAAGACACAAGAAATCAATCAGAAGAAGAGAAGAAGCAGCATGTAGACAGCGAAGAAGACACCAGGAAGAAGTGCAGGAGGATAGAAGTAAAAATGATGACATCTCTGTATCCTCGTTGGCAGGACCAATGCAGGAACCTGGATGGTGATCTCTATCATCTCAAGAGAGGTGATTCTCCCCCTTTACTCTGCTCTTGTGAGACCCCACCTTAAATACTGTGTCCAGTTCTGGTGTCCCCACCATAAGAGGGACATAGATCTGTTGGAACGAGTTCAGAGGAGGGCCACAAAGATGATCCAGGGGCTGGAGCACCTCTGCTACGAGGACAGGCTGAGCGAGCTGGGATTGTTCAGTCTGGAGAAGACTCCAGGTGGACCTAATAGCTGCCTTCCAATACCTGAAGGGAACCTACAGGAAGAATGGAGAGGGACTTTTTGCAGAATGTCCACTGATAGGACAAGGGGAAATGGGTTTAAGTTGAAGGAGAATAGACTTAGAAAGAAATTCTTCAGTCCGAGGGTGGTAAGACTTTGGAATAAATTGCCCAGAGACGTTGTGGCTGCCCCCTCCCTGCAGGTGTTCAAGGCCAGGTTGGACGGAGCCTTGAGTAGCCTGATCTAGTTGAGAGGCGTCCCTGCCCATGACAGGGAGGTTGGATTAGATGATCTCTAAAGTTCGTTCCAACTTAAGCCAGTCTATGATTCTATGATTCTATGATTCTATGATTCTATGATTCTATGATACTTTCTTTCCCTTTCCCCTTTCTCACTAAGTAATGCAAGGCCTATCATCCTGCTTGCTTAAGTACAATACTGCCCGACAGAAGTTGTTATATGTCCGTTTTCCTTGCTTGCTGCAGTTTGTTGTATAGCTAGTCTTTTCCTTGTTATCATTAAGTCATAGTATATTGCCTGCTCTACTGTGTCTTGTAACTATTATCGTGAGTCCCATCTGTACATTGTGAGAAACTAATAAATATTTGTGTATGGACCTTGAGACTTGTTTCACCGTTGTCCATTCTGTTGGGTCATTATAAGTCTAAGTCTCTTGTCCCCCCTTCCTGGGCAAGATGTGACAATGGGGTCTATGTCAGAGAGGGCAGGAACTGGGGGAGTGGAAGAGGAGCTGAGAGATGCGCAGATGAGAGAAGATGTGAATACTGGGGAGGACCAGTTTGTCCAGAATGAGAAGAGCACTGCAGCCCTCAGAGTGCTGCACAAAAAACTGCACAGCCAAGCAGGTGGCTCCCAGTAAAGGAAGGAAAACCCTGCTGGAAAGACCACCCTGATCCCGGGGCTGGAGTTAACTCTCACAACAGAGCCCTGGATAACATCTCTCACTATGTTGCTTGCTCTGTCTCAGAAAGATCAAGTTTGGGGGTTTCAGCCAAGATGGTGGATTTCCAAACATTCCTACACCTTCAGTTGCTGGAAGTCTGTGGCACAGGGGTGGGCAGGGCTGGGACTTTTCTCCCTACTACCAGCCTCTGCCAGCACAAAGCTGCGTGATCAGTTAAAGTGTTGGATTTCAAAGGAAATGTTCTCTGAGTGCCTTTCATGCCTGTAACACAAAATTCAGTGATTAAAAGAAAAGAGGAGTTTCTCTGTTTTGTCATTTGATCACAGCTATGCTTGCTTCCTGCCAGCTTGTCAGAGCTTAGTGACAGCAGGTGGATCCTGCCAGTTCCTCTATTAGCAGCTCTTGATAAATCCTCCCTCAGGTTTTCTTCCAGATGGACCTGAACTAGAACCCTGGATCTGAACACCTGTGGGGGACGGCAGCTGGGCTGCTGATAACCTGGCATTGGTTGAAGACAGTGACCTTGACAAATTCCCAGTGTACCCTTGAGGTGAGAAGTCGTGTGCGCTGAGCTTGGACACATTTGCGGAACCTTCACCCTCAAGATCGGGAGGGATGAGCCCAGCCGGAAGCTGCTGAGTGTTAACCAATTAGAATGTGAAAAACAAGTGTTTAACCTATAAGCAAAGGCCACGCTACCTTCTGCTACTACCTTAGGCTGTGTATAAAGGCTCATCCTTTGTATAATAAAGGGGCCATTCTGAGCCACTTTGATCACCATTTAGATGTGTCCTGTCCATCTCTACAACGACAACACCTCCAGAAGCAGTGAGAGGCGTGTTAGTCCAAATCAGAATTGAGGTCTGCTCGATTTTATGTTGCAACTAGTCTCAAAATGTAGAGTTAGCCATCAGGGCACTTTGGGATGTCCAAACCCCAGAGCTGGGTCTGGATCTGCACAGTATGTCTAGACTGCAAGGCACTGGGTGACTCTGATTTGCCAAGATATTGCTCATCCGATCAGCTACAGAAAATGTGCACTCTCAGGTCATCGTGAATGTAAAGTAAATTCCATTCGCACAAACCTCCTGCTTTTATGTAAGAACATGCTTTTACAGGGGTTGAAACAAGCACTTTCAGCTTTGTATTTTCTAATGGGCTGAGAGCCATCCATCAGCCAGTGGCTGAGTCATGAGCAGCAGCAGCTCATTATGCATCAGTATCTTGATTGCTTGTTGCTTTGATGAGTGCTGCTGCTTCCACTTTGATGTACCAATAAGCTGTATTTGCAATGGAAATTGCTTTTAGCTTTCTTACTGTTATTATTGCTACTGTTAATTGCAGTCTGGTGGCTCTCTGAAGTGGCTCCATTCAAGAAGGTAGAAAGCCTTTATCTGGTGTCCGAAACCTAAGGAATGGTGCTGCTTGTCCACCACATCCGTGCGTGGAAGTGTGAGGTCACGGCTCAGACACACAGCCAGAGCCAGACTGTCTATAGGATGTCCATAGGATGGCTGTCACTATGTGAGAAGCAACTGTGATTTGCAAAGGCAGAAGTGTGAGGTCTTTAGGAGTCCTGGTGCCCCGAGGTAGAAGGGGTGTGGGCAGATTTACTCCTGATGTGCTTCCAGAGAGCAGAGCAGAACGATGCAACCGTTGTTTTGAGCACATCTAATTGCAATTGAAGAAATCACGGTCAAAGAGAGGTTCTTCTCTTTGCCTGTGTGGGTATCCAGTGTATGGCTGCCTTTGCACAGAACAGGGTTGTACACAGAGAGGCTCAGGCAGTACAGAAGCATGACTACTGACAGCCACATCTCAAGTGGCATCACAGCTAACTACCCAGCATTGCCTCCTACAGCCAGGCTTGATGAGAGCTTTTAATAGTACTGACCCTGCACGTTGTAATTACTTTCTTCTGGAAGAAAACTTAATCTTAAGTTTATCACTGAAATCCGTTACTGGAAAACATGGACATAATTACTCAATACCCTGCTTTCCACCTGACGAGTTCATCCTGAGAGAGATTTATTCCCTAATTGAGTGAGATTACTTTTGTTCTATTTTTATTTTATTATTTTTAAACTTTTAATTCCTTTTGATTTATTTCTATTTTTATCTTCTACCCTATTTTTAATTTTATAATTTAATGTAAGTGTGGGTGTTGTGGTTGATAGCATATAAAAATCCTGATGAGCTGTTTCTCCTGGGATTTTTAGCTCTAACTAATTTTGCTTTGTACCACTAGCAACCCATTCCTCAGATGTGCTCCATAAATGTCATCAGACATTCTCTTGTTCCAGTTTATGGCACTCTGGAGATAAATTTACCTGCTGAAGTCTGAGTCATCACTTCATCTACATCGTGTTGTGTACACACTGTCTTCTCCCTAACCCAGCTATCCCAATCTTCTCAGCTCTTCCTACGTGCCATTAAGCATTTGCAGTTCTTGTCCCCAGTTGCTCTGCTTTCCACTGTGTTCTCTGTAACAGCAGAGCTGGAAAAGAACAGAGTGTTTTAGGTGAGGGTGTGCATCAGGTTATGTAAAGGAGCATAGAGATTTTTCTGCTGTTTTTTCACTGCGATGAATATTGTGTTGTTTTGGGGGGTTTTGGATTTTTTCTTGACTACTGCAGGGCACTAGGCAAAGCACCTGCAGCAGTGTACTTTCAAGTGATCCTGGAAATGTGGTTGAGTGACGAGCCAGGAGCGTGATTCAAAGTACTCCTTTGCTGCTGGAGTCCCCAGTCTTTGTCAGCGCTGCACTGTACCCGTCGCAGCGCTCCCTGCCCGTCTGTTCTGTGGGATGTGTGGCTGCTTCTGCTCCTCCGCTGGCCGGCTCCTATCCCCCAGGCCTGGTGGGAGTCCTTGTGCTCTCTTCCACCACTGCCGGGTGGAAGAGCCTCGTTTCGTCGCAGTGCAATGTCACATCTCCAAACCATGAGGTCTTTTCTGGCAGAAGACTGAGGGTAACCTGTAACCCCCTGACAGCACCTCCCACCTTCCCACCCTGTCGTCAGTGCTGTGACAGTCATCTCCAGTTTCATGCAATTGTTCTGTTATAGCCTCCTTTTTCTTGCATTGAGACTATAACATCAAATCTCATTATCCTTTTACCCAGAAGAAAAAGGTCCTGACTGTTTCAAAAGCAAACGATTTACAGCAGTGGGCAGGTGCTCACAGTATCTAATTTACAATTTGTTAATGCCAGTAGAGTTTTACTGAGAGGTTATTTCACCTTCCACAGCTACTGCGTCTCTGACAATAGTTATTCAAAACTCCTTTTGGTTAGAGTGGTATAATTTCCTTGCCAGCACAGAGAGGCTTTATATTTGAGGTTAATAAAATGTAACATTTCATTCCAGAGATCACAGTTTGTGTCTCATGCCGTAGCACTCTTTGCTTAGAAACATTTTCCTCTGGGGTGGAAAACAACTAGCAAAAAACGTTAACACAGAGACATTACTTTAGAGCTGTCCATGTCTATATTTGCTTTATGCAGAGCCAAAAAGGGGACTCCTAGGCTTAGCAAGCTGCAAAGATTTAAGAAGTACCATGAGCTAATACGACTGGACAAAAAGTGTCAGAAAAAATGTATATATTTTTCAAAAAGTGGCAAAAGAAAGTTTCTTTTACTCTTAGAAAAGTTGCTTCTAGTTCAGAGAGATTCTGGTTTTAGTATAGAGGGAGATGCTCTGTGGCATCTACGCTGCTGTGAGCTTTAAACCATTGGCTGAAGGAGTCAGTTTGCTCTCTGAGTCCTTACCCAGAAAAGCAAGGCGCTCCTTGACTGCAGCTAGATGAACATAGAAAACAGGGACACACACAGATCTTCTGCCATGTTGGGAGAGTGAGACGGATAGCAGTAAAATGAGTTTTTCTCATAGTTGAGGAGGAAAAAAAAAGGTGAATGTGGGTAACAGAGGCAAGGGCAAGCCATTAGATGTCAAACTTGGAGATGAACATGGAAGGAACAGCTACCACTTTCTGAGATTATGTAGTCCTTTTAAATGCATAAGGCAGCTCCACTTAGTCAATATAATTCCATATAACGGAAGAACCCAAAATATAGGAAGAAAACATGAATTTTTGGTATTAGGTGTCTCAAAGTGTAGCATTTGGTGAAGACATGCCATGGGAGGGTAGCAGCGAAGAAGCAAGCCACAGCAGGAGGAAATCCATTTTGTAGTGCTGAAATTCAGTGCAGCTTCATTATCATCTCATAGTCTTACCAACTCTCAGTTTAGCAGCCAACGTTTTCCCTGATAATCACATGCAAGAACTATGTCATACTTTGAGAAAAAAACATATTCTGAATGAAATCCTTGCTGTTGCAGTTTATGCAAGAGTTCATTACATTTCTCCTACACACATGGTAAACAGGACTGTTCTTTATCATCTTGCTCAACAAAATCAGCTTTGTTTCCGTGAGACACCCTTACCTGCCCAGAGGGCTTTGGAGCAGACCTGTGGACAGAGAGGGGACCTGCTTTGCTGCTCAGGTACAAAGTGAAAGGAGGGAAACACGGGGAAGAAATCTCCACACTGAGATTGCTTTTGTTTCAGCCTGAAAACATCTTCACAGAATCACAGAATGTTCAGAGTTGGAAGGGACTTCAAAAGATCATCTAGTCCAACCCCCTTGCCAGAGCAGGATCACCCAGAGTAGGTCAACCAGGAATGCAACCAAGTCGGTTTTGAATGTCTCCAGAGAAGGAGACTCCACAACCTCCCTGGGCAGCCTGTGCCAGGGCTCTGTCACCCTCACAGTGAAAAAGTTTTTTCTAGTGTTTGTGTGGAACATCCTCATCTCTTCTCCAAAGTGCTACATAAATAGAGCATCATCATCCCGCCTGTATAGATGGGGAAACTGAGGCACCCAAAGCAGGGAAACTGAGGCACCCAAAGCAGGGAAACTGAGGCACCCAAAACAGGCTGGAACTGGCTCTGGATTCAGGGGCTTGAGTGCATCTGTATACATGTGGCTGGGGACCTGACCGCCATAAGCAATGCAGTTGTGGGATGTGATCCATCTAAGTAAACATGTGGCACCTAGTGCCACTGGAATTCCTTGGAGTCTGCTCTCTCACATTGCTCTGCCACTGCAGGAGGACATGTGCCTGTTTTTGGTCTTGTTCCATATACAGCAGTCCCCACAGGGATGTCCCAGGTAACTCAGGGTATGTAAAAATGCTTTTTTCTTCTTTTGACAGATTATTTCTGTGAATCCCAGCTTTGCAAACCTCACCTGTTCAGGCAGTTGGTTTTTTTCATGCACCTTGAAAGCCTTGCAGCTCAAAGTATAACTTCTACAACATTGATAGAATGCCCTTACTACCTCACAGAAGGTTCTCAGCATAGGGAAGGAAGAAGTGGCCGTGGACTCTGTGGGCAGAAGTCACCGATGGAGAAGAGCTTTTCATTGTTGTCATATCAACCCCTCAGCTCTTGTCTCTGTCTTATTATGAAGCATCACATATGAATGAAAGCATCTCAGCATTTCTCATCTAAACTGAAAAATCCCACATCTTCACTGCCCTCAGTTGCTCCCAAGAACTGAGCCCTGTAAGGGCATTTGAGGTGATCTCCCTTAACCAGTAAGTGATAAGATCATGGAATGGGTGATACAGGGATCAGGAGCCACCTCAGAGTCACAGCCTGGGGAAGGAGGAAGGTTGCAGGCAAGGCTGGATACCTTAGTTGTTGTGCATACCACAGATTTACGCATGGGAACAGTCATCTTTGTTCCCTGCAGCTTGAAGCTGGTGCTGATGCTGTCTCTGGGGTGATGGCACAGTCATCCACATCCAGTGCCACATAGGAAGTGCTCTTTGGGAGATGGTTGTGCTGATAAACACCCTTGTTGGAGCTTGTGGCCTATGTGGGGTGTCTCTGAGCACAGGGTCCTTGCAGCACAGGCTTGTGAAATCATCAGCCTTGCGAAACTCTCTGAAAGACCAGCAACTCAAAGACAGACTGGCCCTCCACTGAAGTCATGTCTCCTCCTCTTCCTCTCTCCTGGGTTGGGCAGGGTAGTGGGGCCATATTCAGACTTGCATGCTGGGGCAGAGGGAACCTGACTGCTGTGTACAGCACCAGGGAGGTGGCCCATGGGGATATAGAGGTGGCCCAGGGGATACAGATGAGTTAGTGATTTGCCCCTGCAGGTTGTCAGTGCCAGGGGACCCTCCTTGAGGGGATCTCACAATCTGCCCTCTCAGCAAGGCTGCTCATTACTAGTATACCTAACCAGGAGGATGATTTAGTGTTCACTCTCCTTTGTTTTCCTAGTAAGAGATGACATTGTTTTCACAAGGACAGAAATTAAGCTTGGCCAAGCAAAGCCATGTGGAGGCTTACTGCTGAGGACTCCTTGAAACATCTCCTGCTCAAAGCAGAGGTGCCTTTTCTCTTCCTCATCCCCGTCCCCTTGATCCTGTAGAAGTGCTCCTTCAGTTTTGGACTGTGAAACCTATAAAGTCTGCAGGGCCCTTACGTGGCTGTTGCCAGTGGTCTGCCTGAACTGCATTTTGCACATCCCCTGCTCTGTGCATACACAAAAGTGCACAAGTGCCTTCCGAATCCCGTGTGTGGTGGCACAATCCTCTATGCCAGGAGGCTGAGCATCATGCAGAGGAGGTGCTTCACGGGGGCCGTGGGGTGAGGCTGTGGAGTGCAGGCTGTGATCTGGCACTGTCTGTCTGTGTTGAGGGTCTCAGCAGGGGCTGGCCAGGTAATTATGACTACTGCTGATGCTTCCTTTTGTGGCCCAGCTGGAGTGAGTGCATGCAAGAGATGGGCATAGCTGGACGCAAGAGCCAAACAGCGAAAATGGCCAAGGAATTTGAATTTGAAGTCATTGGCATGGACATGGTCAACAGGACAACAGATGCAGCCTGCATGTCTCTCCGGATACGGAATGTCTGGAGGCACTCCTGAGTGTTGGGTCATAGAAATAACCTCTTTGTGCTTTTCCTTGTTAGCCTTTGGGGAAAAAAATCCCTCTATTAGATTGCAGAAATGAATATCTGTGTGTATGTAGATGGATATGATCCACTGTGGAAACTTATTCAGGAAGAGCTGGCAGCAGAGGTGGTTGCTTTCTGTTTTAGATCAATAGAGATGTTATGAGTCTTTGAATAGTTCCAGAGCTGATCAACATTGGGCTGGAACAACCAAGGAAAACACTGGGTTAGCTGGATGAGAGTGTAGCTCAGAGTGACATGTCCTGCACAGGATCAGGGTAAAGTCAGGCACATTCTTTAAAATATGGCTTAAAGCTGTTGTCCTGCCTGCCAGTTACTGACCAGGCTTTCATCTTTTTCATGAAATGATGGATGTAGGGACCTGACTGCTGTGTCCTTATTCCTGTCAATCTCCTTGAATTTCCTCATTCTGTTAGAAAAATTGTTCTCCTCTTCTGGATGCTACAGAAGGTGGATGGCTCCACTGCCCAAAACCCTGCACAAACTCTTAGCCCCAGTAAAAGGGTGGGCAGTGGAGGAGGTAGAAGAAAAGGCTTATTTTTGTGAAGTGCCACTCTAGGTGGTGTATTTTAGACAGATAAGGTCTGCTGCTCTACCAAATGCAAACTTACATGTACACATTCCTCCCAACTTACAAAACCATATTGTTTTTTTTTCCTTTAAAAATACCATAGTCTCTATCTGGTAGCATCCTGCAGGACCGAGCTGTATTTGTGTGGATATTGGGATCTGGATGCAGAGTACAGCCTCTTCTTGCACATCCCAGTTCGGGTTTTGTTTTTCTGTTTACGTGGTAGAGATAAATGAATTCATGCCATCTGCCCCCACTTCCAAATGAAACACATCTGTGTGAGACAGCAAGAGAGGGATGTGTGGAGCCACCGAGATTGCCAGCACAGAGGCAGTGGTGTCAGCGTGCACATCCTGAGCAGGGCGACCAGGGAGCTCTGTGCTTCCAAAGAGGTGCCAAATGATGGGTGTGGGAGCCAAACTACGTGCACTCAGTTTGGAAAATCTTGCAGGAATCTTGGCACTCGCCTCCTAGCCTCGCCTGGATATAAACAGCCGTTTTTGTCAGAAATCTGCCTACAGATTCCCCCTCTTCGATTTCTCTCCTGACTGCATCTCCAGATGAGAGCTTTAATGCTTCACAGTAATACAGGTTGTTTTTAATTCCAAATGCCAGCAAGAGGTCTCCCTAACCTACAGTGCATGTATAAATAATATATATGTATGGCTTTGGATGGTTATAAAGTTAGGTGGGTCATACCTCTTTTCTTGTATAACACTTTTCCTCCTAAAAAATCAAGTGTGATTTCCTTTGAAAAGGTCTCCAGTCCTAGCGAAACGAAAGGAAACCAGTACCGCCAAATCTCTTGTGGAGGCTTCCTGAAACATCAGCACTACAGTTGTTTTTAAGTTGTGCATAAAGAGGGAGAGCAAATGCCCCTGTGTGCAGTTTAAAATCTGGCACTGGAGCATTTCCTCTCATCTTCAACTCTATATTCATCTTTCCCGCTCCCTGCTGCACTCAATGTATTTCTTCTGCGCTGACGGTTTCCACAAAACCTTTTTGGCAGCCACAGAAGTTCTCACAGCTCGGGCTGTGCTGGCACTTAAGACCCTTGAAACATCAGCCACTGCATCTGACTTGACAAAGCACATTGAAAAGGAGGGAGGGAAGCTCTTTGCCAAAAATAAGTCCGTGCAAGTGGTTCTAGGTTATTTCTGAGCTGTCAGTGCCCAAGGGGGCTTCCCGGCTTCAGAGTCCTGGGATGGTCTCAAGACTGTGGCTCAGGCCAAGACCCAGGAGTGCCATATCCCCTTTATTTGGATAAAAACCCTAGGTGGTGGAGGGAGCAGGAAGATGCTCTGGTCTGTCCTCAGTCTTAGGGGAAACCAGATCTGTGGGTGTTCTGGCCCCATGTTTTTTTTTTCAGAGACTTTTTGTCTTCTTTAGGGCTAAACCGGCTGCATTATAGGAACAGGGAGAGAGCTATAGGGTGAGAGGAGAGTGGTTCATGAGTGAGCTGAATGCAGGACCTGCCTCTGGTACACTGAGGGCTCAGGGCTGCTCTCCAGCTCACTTCTCTGTAGGTAAATTGGAAAGAAAATTGTTCCCTCCTTCCCATGAGCATCGTGAGATGCCCAAAGACTGCAGAAATAGTGCTTCATAAGATAGGTTACTGTACTGTTGAGTAGGTTAGTGCAGAAAAGACGGAAAGTAAAGATAAGCATTGTTTTTAGTTTGTGCATCTTAGAGCCCTTTAGAGGCTCTAAGGTCTGATTTATACAAGAAGCAACCATGAGCCTAATAAAGGCATGTTTTTAACAGGAATGAGCTCATTAAACAGAGCAACAGCTTACATTTATTTCAGTCAAATCCTTAGTAACTCAAATTAAAAAAAAAAAAAAGCCACTGCTTCGCAAAAATAAGAACACTAAATTGTTTTTAAATGGCTGTAATGAAAACCATTGCACTTCTCATAGGGAGATAAACATCAAGATCAGGATTTTCAGAGGACTTAAACTCTAAGCAAGCTGGATTTGGGGCGGTAGCAGAAGATACTCATTGTCTCTGAAAATGGGGTCCTAATTAGCCTCTTCTCGAGGTATCATAGAAAAGTAGGTCTGGAAAAGCTCTTAATTACTCTTCTGGTTCTACCAACAAGTACATGTATGTAGATGATGGCCATATACACAGTTATACATGCACACATGTATAAATCATTGCCATGTTTTGTGCCTTTGAGGATCACTTAACTGTAAAAAACCACTTCCTTGGAGAGACAAATAATTCAAGTGAACACACACTCAAGGGGAAATGTTTGTATTAAAGCCAATGAGAGGTTTATATTTTTAACCAAGAGCTATTTATTTACTCAGTCTTTTACTTTTTTTTTTAATATATATAATCCCTTTGCTATTACCAGAGCTATTTGTGCATGGACTGTGCATAATCTGAGGTTTGAGAAACTACTTGTCAACGCTGTGAAATTGAAAATTGAAGTCATGCCTTGTAAGAATACTTACAACTAGCAAATGGGTGTGAAGAAAGCAAAATCTGTTGAAAGGCAAGGCATTTTGATCTGACCTGACTATCCTGCAAGATGTCTTGGGCTTTATTCAAGACTTACTGTTACATTACTGTGTGGCAGGGGAAGAGGCTTATAGCATTGAGGCAATTCACCAGCTGTGGGCACTTTCAAGCTCTGTCTAGAACAGGGAACAAGATTTGGAGATGTCTGGGGAGATTCAGAGATAAGGCAATGGCAGAGAGGCATACAGTCCCAGAAGGAAGGAGTTGGGACTGGGTATCATCAAGGTGCCTTGTTTAACCATCTTCATTTTCTTAGATCCCACAGTGCCACCTGGTGAAGTTCACCTTTTCCAAAGGGGCACAAGCAATTTTCCCTAAGGAAAAAAACCCAGATTGACTCACACTGAAACACCACGGCCTTGCTTTGATTATTTATCAGTCTACTAATTCGTGTGCCAGCTGGCCTGAGTGTTTCATGTTTTGATGTCCATGGTAGTCAGGAATGGGTTCTTCATTCAACTCCCCAGGATGTGACTCCTCTGCTGTGGGGTTTCAGGAGCATTGCAGCAAGTCAGTAGTGCTCAGCCAGCTTTTCATAGAATCATAGAATGGCTTAGGTTGGAAGGGACCTTAGAGATGATCTAATCCAACCTCCCTGTCATGGGCAGGGACACCTCTCAACAAGACGAGGTTGCTCAAAGCCTCATCCAACCTGGCCTTGAACATCTCCATGGAGGGAGCATCCACAGCCTCCGGGGAGGGACCATCCACAGCCTCTCTGGGCAATCTATTCCAGAGTCTTGCCACCTTTGTTCCGAAGAATTTCCTCCTAAGATCCAATCTAAAGTTAATTCTCCTGCGTCTACCATCTTGGACAAAACAGATTCGATTTTGGGGAAATTAGTTAAATTTAATAAAGAACAAATCAAGGAAGAGTAGTGAGAAGTAAAAACAGATCTTAAGAAAATAACACCTTCCCCCATCCCTCCCTTCTCTCTGAGCTTAATATCAATCCTGGTTTATCCACCTCCTCACCTCGAGTGGCACAGGGGGACAGGGAATGGGGGTTATGGTCAGTTCATCTGATGTCGTTTCCATCGCTGCTTCTTCCTCCAGGGGAGGACTCCTCACTCTTCCTCTGGGCCATTATGGGGTCCCTTTCATGGGAGACAGTCTTCATACACCCTTCTCCAGTGTGAGTCCTCTCATGAGGGGCAATTCATCACAAACTGCCCAACGTGAGCCTCCTCAACGAGAGGAAATCTGCCCCAATGTGAGTCTGAGGTGCAGTACTTCAGGGGAAACTGCTCCAGCACGACTCCCTCGCGCTGTCACAAAAGAAGGAAGAGAAGGAAAAGAAGGAAAAGAAGGGAAAGAAGGAAAAGAAGGAAAAGAAGGAAAAGAAGGAAAAGAAGGAAAAGAAAGAAAAGAAGGAAAAGAAAGAAAAGAAGGAAAAGAAAGAAAAGAAGGAAAAGAAGGAAAGAGGCTCTGTGCAGAGGCAAAGTCAGGCCACTGAAGGTTCTTTTGCTTTCTCCATAAGCACTTTTAGGAGAGGACAGGCGTGTCCCTGAATGAAGTGAAGTGGTGGGGAAATCTTCATGAATACCAGCTGTGGGAGTTGGGATGCAAACAACGTGTTTTGCAAGTAGGACGGTGGCCAAGCTGGTTCCTTGGGAGAGATTTAAGTAGCACAGGTGTGGAGGAGAGACAAGAAGATTTGGGAGGTTATTCCAAGCTGCTGATGCAGCAGGTAGGTAGGTGTAGTGATGCCAATAAGAGGAGGTAATGAACCAGTGGGGCGGATAATGTTATTGCCAGGACTGAGGGGAAGAGATGGTGGTAGAAGGCTTAACAAATTAGAGTATTTACTCTTTCCTTACAGGAAAACTGAATGCATTTGGTGCAGGAAATTTGCCTGTCACTCAAGAATTGTGTTTGTGACATTTAATAAAGGGGGAAGTGGGGCTGGCTGAGATTATTTTGAATTTCCATACCGTTCATAATTCAGATGAGCATCAGGGATTTCAGAAAGACTGTGCCTCTTCCCTTGCTTGTCCTTGTGGTATGTGCATGTGCAAAAATGCTCATTCCCTAGAGAATTCACAAATCAGATAAAAGAGAGAGCTGTCGGTTGGTTTTTTTTTTTTTCTTTCTTTATCAGCGCTAATTACCATGGTATCCAAGTACCTATCTGTTAGTCTTGCGCAAATCGTCACTGCTTTTGTAATAGTCTCCTGGAGGAAGTTTTGTCTAATTTACTGGGACTCTGATAGAGGGAGTAACGCTGGGGGCTGGGGGCGGGCAGGAGTGGGTTGGCAGGTGGGAGCCATTGGTGCTGAGCTCTGGTGTTCTCTGCTGCCCTGCAGAGCCCCCCAGCTCAGGGTAAATCTGGAGAGGGAGACCAGTACGAGAAGGATGCTAAGTGGTGGCAAAGCATGATGAGGAGGTGGGGAATGGTCCCTGTGAATGCACAGCATGAGCCTTTAGTCCTACCTGAATGAAACATGAGGCTGGCTAGTGGCAGCAAGCAGAGCTAGAAACAGCATTTCTTATCCTCATATGAAACCACTAGACTTTCATTTGCTGACTTGATGCCTTACTTTATCCAGTCTTTTCTTTTGGGTAGCTACTACTTATTTTTCTTGCTCTTCATGCCTGCTCTACTTTTAAATGATTTTCTGAAGCCTGGGAGCAAAATTATGGTACGTTCAGAGATACGTACAAAGTGTCCAGGTGTCAAGGGATTTAAGGATTGGAAAATATATGGGCTACCTCAAAGTTAATCCTTTGAATATTAAAAGCAGAAAACCTGCCAGGCCATTTTGCATAACACTACATAATCTGCAAAGTAATTCCAAGGTGCCTGTTGCCATGGCACCTCTTGGAAGAGCTTAGCAATATTAACAGAAAAACAGTGGTGGTGGGTTAACACCAGAGTTGCAGCTCTGGGCTCAGGCACACAGTTGCTGTACCTCAGCTGACCGTGTACTGAAGTGCACATGGCTGTGATTATTTTCTTACTACATCACAAATGTATGTTAAAGCTCATCATCCTAAACCTCTTGCACTGAAGTTTTAATCTTAACTTGTCTCATAACTAAAGCCCAGCTTGGCTGTGCTGCTTGACTGAGACTCACAGTGGTCCTTCAAACCTCGGTGACTTGGCTGTGTCTGTGCAGTGGGTCTGAATTAATGTTGGATCTCCCTTTGTACCTTGGGTAACTCCTGAGAGGTGAGATTCAGCTGACTGACCCTTAAGTGTCTGCTTCTGATCTTGTCCCATTCCGTTTATTAAGAATGGACAGAAATTGGCTCCTCTGGGTAAGGTATATCTGATTCTAAATGCCTAAACCAGGCCAACTGAAATGTGTCCTAAACCCCAGTTTTCCTCCACTGGCTATAAAGGAAATCTTGAACTCCTCTGGTTAAGGTATATCTGATTCTAAAGTAAATGTCTAAACCAGGCCAACTGAAATGTGTCCTAAACCCCAGTTTTCCTCCACTGGCTATAAAGGAAATCTTGAATCATTGGCTTTTAGTGTAATTTGAGATGCTTTAGGGACCTGAGACATCTGCATGGGGTTGGCAAGGATGACATGAGGCTGGATGACATGAGGAGACACATGTCTTTCAAGAGTGGCAGATGGAGGCTGGGCTGCAGGGAGTGTCTCAAATGGCACTAAATGCTGAGTGCTGGAAACTGAATAGGGCCCCTTGGGTGGGGTACAGCATCAAAATAAGGCACTTAGGTGTCTTAAGGTAAGTGCATGTGAATTTGGTCTCTAACACCCAGGGTGAATCATAAGAGGTCATCGCAGCTGCTCGTGCTTAGGTATGCAGTACCAGCTGAGATGTGCCACTGCTCCCACCTGGCCTCCAGCTGTTGTTCCAGAAATGTGTAAGTGCTGCATCTTACCACGGCATATCTCAGACACCCTAGGGTGTCTCAGTTAACAGAAGGCATCCTAATGGATTGAGCCCTGGCCCTAGTCAATACAGTCAGTGGATCCTAGAGAGGAATCATCCTGCCTCAAAGCAGATACCCAGTAGCTGGCCAGCTGAATCACTCTTCAGGGGCCATTGACTATACGGAATCACTCTCTACTGATTGTAACTGAATTTAAAGATCTAAGTTCAGCTGTGCACCCAACAGACATCTATGGTCTCTGAGAGGCTCTACGGTATCTGAGACATCTGCTTTGGCAGGAGAGTTGGACTAAATGATCTTTTGAGGTCCATTCCAATCCCTAACATTCTGTGATTCTGTAATTCTATGACTCTGTGTATAGGCTTGGCAAATATGACACAAAACATATGTGACCTGTGCCCTTCTGAACAAACAGCTGAAGGTAACCAGCAGGTAAAGTACATTAAAGTATCTCAAATTACTTTAGATAAGTACCTGTGAGCAACTGCAAAAGTATAGCCACCTAAATAGAAGTGGCTGAGTGTCTAATTAAATCTTTCTCTTAAAGACAGATGCAACAAATCTCACTCTCCTTTCCTTTCTTCTACTGGGCTTCCTTTCAGCACTGTAACCATGATGAGTGGGAAACAATACCATAGTGGAGGCAGTCTGCTCCGATGGATATCCCCCAAACTCTATGCCATACTCCTCAGTGTGCAGAATGCCTCTCCAGTAGGACCTCAGCCTGTTGAGCCTCCTCAGACACCACTAAGAAAGATTCAATTAACTTCAGATCTGAGTGGAGTTACAGTTGGCGTTGTGTAGATTTTTATCATCTGAGCAATGAGAGAGCACTAATTAATTTGGAATAGGATCTTTCAGACACCTAGTTGTTTATACAGCTCTAAAAAAAAGAAAAAGCGCTAGGTTGGTTGTAAACTCCTTAGATATACTAAGAAACAGTGCCTCAACTGCTAGAGCCCAAACTTCCTCGCGCACTTGTTTTTCATGCTGAGAAAGAGCACTTTCTGTGTATCCTCAGGGTTGCAGTAAAAGCACTATTGTTTCCTTGGAGTGAGATTCGTCTCAGGCCGACTTCTGCTGTCTAAAACCCACGCAGAGATTGTCCAAATTCTCTTACAACCACTGTAGCTGGAAAACATCGATCATCCCACTCTCAGCCTTAGTTACTCCCTTGTGGAATGAAGGCAGAAACACTTACTGTTGTCTCTGTAGTTTGTTCTGTGGCTTAAGCTGGTAAGGTTTCTAAGAGTATATATGACCAATATATTGTGATAGTTCATGACTGAGGTTGGAAAGATTCAATTCTTACCAACTCATTTATACTTTTTTGACATGACTAGTGACATGAGTTTTGCCAAAATGTACACGGGGCAACATCTTTGGGTGTTTCAGAGGTGAAGACAATGTATGAAATATCTGCTTAGATGGGCCTGTCTGTGCAATTTTATCCTGTGACCGTTTGCAGTTATTGCCCAGCCTTGATTTGCTGCCAACCTGCCTCCTCTTTCTTTTGGACTCATTTGATTTTATTTCATCACCTTCCAGAGAAAAGGCTTTGATAGTGGTTTGGATACTGAAGAAGAAAGCAGCCACTTCAGTCTCCCCTCTGCCACATTAATTTCATAATATTCCTCTCACCCATGGCATCTCATCCTACAATACAATAACTTTGGTAAAAAAAATCTACACTTGGTTATAATGCACATTTGCCCGCAACAGCTCATGGTAGTGAAATAGTTTGTTAATGAGTTGTGTTTGAATATTTGTATTATTTTGCCTTGATTTTGTTTGGTTTGGTCTCTCAGAAAATCCCAGTTTTGTTGTTAAGGTTTCAGTGAACTATTAATTGAAAATGCAAATACTTTGTTATTTTTTATTTGAAATTACATTATTGTTATCAATATTTGATTATCTGACATTTATTTTCACTGGTTTTCAAAAGATGGAGACTTTCCAGGGGAGAAAATGCGGTTGTAGAGAGTTTTGATTCTGTTAGAACCATGTCCTGCATACTCCAGCATGAGCTGAGGAATTGCTAAATTATGAACACTGTAATCCAACCTGCAGGGTAAATCAGCTGCATTGCGTCTTTCAAGAGATACTGCAGCAACTCAGGCAGCCAAAGATTTCAAAACACGTTCAACATCATTGGTCCCAGTGAAAAATGGAAAACTTCTCACCAAAAACATACATTATGCAGAAACTGATTTTTTCTTCATCAAAAATGTTTTGATGAAAATTCCCGGTTGCCGCCTTGAGAAGGAGAGTTAGTTATTGTGGGTCTGGAAACTGCGAACGATGTTAACATAACAAAGACCTGATTGAGATCTAGTGTGGATTTCATCATAGACTTTCTGGTTCTTCATGAAGATGCATCCAGAGGTGCCAGGGTTGGCAACAGAAGTGAAATATTATTCTCTGCTGACGATCATGATACCATTGCCTTCCTAGAGCATTTTTAACTACAATTCCTGAGTTATAGAGTTTTTTTGTGACATTTTGTGGTTTTCTATTAATGAAGAGTCCTAGATTTTGCTCTAAGTAGTCGATGTAAATTTCACCTTTGTCTTTCCAGCCATTTTAGCTCCTCCTGCTTCACTCACCTCAACCTTCTTTAGGCAATCCAGGTTCAGCTCAAAGTCTTGGGCAGCGCAGATCGCTCAGAGGCAAAAGCACAATGATAGTGTATGAGGAAATCTCTGTGTTCCCAGAGGAGGTCAAGGACTGATTCCAACTCTAGCTCTGCTGCCTGAGTTGCTGAGACGCTGAATTTCAGATTTTGTTGAAATTGGTTATAAGTGCATTTTAAAACACAGAGAAGAAGGTTTGTAAGTCGTTACCTGTCACTGGGGAATGTCTGGTGGCTTGAGTGCTAACAACGTGTGAGATCTGGAAAAAAACACTGAATGAAAAACTACTTTTATACAGAATGGAAAGACACTACAATATACAATAATTCCTCCTCAATCATGTGATCGGCAGTTTGTAAGCAAAATAAAAGACATGGTATTTTGTTAACGACGTGTAGGAATTAATTTTTACTTTCCTAATAGAGCAACCTACCACAAAAGTCATGGCAGAATATTTTGCTAGTAGACAAAGGAAACTTCCTTAGCCGCCAGTCAGATTTTTTTTTGCTTCTGAATGAGAGAGGAGATTGTAATGCTTTGCTGTGTACTGCCAGCAAGAATTTCTGCAGTCTTGGTTTACAGAAGATAAGATGATTTTTTGCAATATGAGGGCTAGCTGAGAGACTCTCCTGTAGAAGGAGACACCAGGGCTGTCTTTCCTTGGAGGACTGTCTTGTTTTCTTAATTTTTCTTAACTACTGGTTCAAAAACATTCTTGTGCCACTTAGGAGCAGTACGTGTTGCTGAATGGGAGAGTAAGTTTTGTCACCCTTTACTAGTTGATCAAACTTAGCAGTTGATTATGCTTCTACATACTGGAAAACACCCCTAACGTGTCAGCTGTGCAGTGCTGTGGGAAGTGCTTTTTCCTGATTCCAGGACAAGTAACCCGAGGAAAGAGTTATGACTGTTGATATCTTAATGCATGTTAAACATTATGGGTCAGAAAGTTCCCCAACCCTTTCAAAATCTGGTTTTGGGAGCAAGTGTAAAGTAGAGCTGGAGTATTTCCCTGAATTGATTCCTGACCATTATAAATTGAATTGTTTCTTTGTCAGAAGCTGATAAACTGCTGTTTTTTAATAGGCTTATCAAGGAGGACACTAGCATGTGACAGTGTCCTGATCCTGCTGCTGTTCTCTGGAAAGCTAGAGGCATTTTTTTTTTTTTTTTGACTAATTTCAGAAGGAGCAATGGCAGGGTGTCTGCATCAACAATTTTGCAGTTGCCTAGACTGCTCCTATATCCCCAATGTGCTGTTAAAGGTCTTATAATGATTTAATTTCTTAATCAGTATGATTTACTTATTAACCAGAAATGTTATGTAATAAAATTCTATCACAGCTAGCTGAGTTATTAGTGCCATTATCATTAAGTTATATGATTCCATGCAGCCACAGAGCTGTGTTCTGGCTGGAAGAAACACTGGGGAATACCCTGACCCATCCTAAAGGCTCCCAGAAGTAAGCTAAGCTGGCAATAACGGTCTCCTCCTTATCTGGCTGAGTTTTTCATAACAAGACAGTAAAGAAAAGAAGTCTTTTCGTAAATTCCTTTCACAGATAATAGGTGCAAATTTTCTTTCCATTCTCATAATTTGGTGTTGTGACTGATAATGAACAAGTACATTTGTGTTTATTAAAAGACTCATTTTCTTCAGCATGTGTTTGATTTGCAGTAGGTTCAAATCCCATCAGCAATTCTTGTCCTTCAATTGCTATATGAGAGGTGACCTCCTTTGGCCAACACTGTTCAAGTGCTCCAAGCGTTCTTGGGACGTAAGGAACAGATGAAAGCCCTTGGGGGCTCACTTCTTCCTCTGACATGTTGCAGAGTCCAGGTGGCAGGTTCCCACTTAGCAGATTAAGCGTGTTTAGTTGCTTAATGAGTGCTGCAGTTAAGACCAAGGTGCCATTAGATTTTTATGTGCTGAGAGGTTTAGGGGGCTCTGGATAGCCATCAGTCTGAGTAGCGCTCTTGGATCTGTGCAATAAATTCCACCTAAACCTTGGAAACCAATATAGATAATCTGAATAGCATTCAGTACTCCCAATCCTTACTTGGATGCCAAGCAGCCTGCAACTGAGCTGTTACAGCAAAATAAAAGCAACATAATTCATGAGGATCTGGGGCCAATCCTAATCTTGTCGAACATTGCTCAGGAACTAATCTTACTAAAGTCTCACTCTGGAGCTGCTGGCCTAGTTCTGGGCAATCTGAGGCTTTAAAAGACTCATCAAACAGCTATGTGGGCTCCTTGTGGTGGGCTGGATGATTCAGGTCTGCCTCTGCTGCCAGACAGAGAGGACTGGATCTTGTCTGGCAGACATTGTGCATTGAGATTATATGTCTATTTGCACGCTGCATGTTATGAAGAATGTACTTTAGTTCTTCCTTGTTATCTCCCTTTATCTAAAATAAGATAATTCAGGGTGGAAATGTATTTCCACAGGCTACACAGCAATACAGAATAGATCTGTCCTGCAGTGATGCACATAAAAGAATTAGTAGCGCTCCAATTAGGTAAGTGCTACCACAGCTCCTTGCAAAAAATAACTACAAAGTTTAAATTTTGAGTTGCAAAACAAGAAACTGAACCTCATGTTATGTTACTGTAAGAAAAAAATAGAAATAAGCTGCAGCCATAACTTCAGAGCATGTCACTCAAAGAATCATAGAATCTTAGAACGGCATAGGCTGGAAGGGACCTTAGAGATTATCTAGTCCAACCTCCGTGTCATGGGCGGGGGCGTCACCTCTCGACTAGACCAGGCAACACATGGGGACCGAGTGGGAATCACAAGTTCATAGAATAATTTAGGTCGGAAGGGAGCTCTGGAGGTCATATGGTTTGACCTCCCACTCAGAATGGGCCCATGTCGAACACGTAGCTTGGTCAATTTTATTTGTGTCCCAGTTCCAGTGTTTGACCACCCTTGTGGTAACTTTTTTTTCCATATCATAGAATCACAGAGTCATAGAATTGTCATAGTTGGAAAGGACCTTAAAGATAATTTATTTCCAACCCTTCCACCATGGGCAGGGACATCCCCCACTAGATCAGGCTGCCCAGAGCCCCATCCAGCCTGGCCTTAAAAAATTCCAGGGATGGGGCTTCCACCTCCTCTCTGGGCAACCTGTGCCAGGGTCTCACCACCCTCATGGGGAAGAACTTCTTCCTAACGTCCAATCTGAACTGATCCATCTCTAGCTTCAGTCCATTCCCTCTAGTCCTGTCACTACCTGACATCCTAGTAAGTCCCTCACCAGCTTTCTTGTAGCCCCCTTAAGATATTGGAAGGCCACTAACTGGAGATTCCCATGATGCAATTTGTGTCCACTGTTTTTTTGTCATATCACTGTGCATCTCTTAGAAGAGTTTATCTCCATGTTCTCTATGCTCTTCTGTTAGGTGGCTGGTGTCTAGACCCGCTTATACCTGACAGAGATTAGAATCAAGGTGATTCGTTTTGATCGCAGAGGTGAAATTAAGACACAAACGGTGTCAGATGTCACAAAATCAAAATCCTTTATTGACTAACAACCACTGGAGAGCGATAGGAAGGAAAGATAAGGAAAAGGAAAAGCAAAGCAGTAAAAGTTCAAGATAGCAAGAAGTACAGCTACCAGCACAGATCCAGCGATGTCTCACAGGTCCGCCTGTTTTGATTCGGTGGGGAAGATCTCCACAGAACAGCTGTTCACGGTGGCATTATATAGTGATTCAGGAGGCGCTTTGCCCATTCTGCGCCTATTTAGTCCATATGTATGAGGGTCGTCAGGAGCGATCTTCACCCCGCCCAGCATCGCCTCCATCAGTGGAGCATGCAGAGGTGTCCGGAGAGCCCATTTTTACCTTGCAGGGCATCTGCCTTATCAGCAGTTACACCGGTGGGCTTGCACACCCTTGGGCTTGCAAGACAGCTGCTGTATGGGCAGCTGAGCCAGGTCAAGTTGTTGTTCAGGACTTCGAGCCCTGTGGCTTATCTGGGCTGGGCCCTTAAGTTGTATCAGTAGTCAAGTCAAGTTCTGTGGCTTATCGGGGCTGGGCTCTGAAGTTATTGTTTGGGACTTACCAGTGGTCCAAGCTTGCAAACAGCAACTTGAAGTTTCTTTGTGGGCAATTTCAATGCAGTCTTTTCTTCGTGGGCAATTCCAGCAAGGTTGAGACAAACATTTTTAACACAGTCTCTTACAGCTGGAGAGAGCAGTAAGATCTCTTAGAACAGGAATTACTTCTGGTTGCTAAATTGAAAAATACTGGACTTTGCTGCCCTCAAGACATTTTTTCCTTACAGCTTTAGTGATACTGAAGAGTATCCTTGGACGGAGGCTTTCTGAGGAAGCTTTTATTTCTGAAGAGAAATCCTATTTAAGGAAATGTCCTTGTACAAGGGGTTGACAGGCAATTCTGCTTATTGTCACCTACTTTTCACTTCTCATCGACAAACCGAAGGTCGAGAACTGTAGCTGTCATTCTGAGCTCATGAGAAGCTGATAGGAACAAGAGGTGGCTTTACCACCCACACATGAGAAGCATTGCAGAGCTGCCAAGGTGAAATCTTTGCCACACTTAAGTTAAAAGGAGACTTCTGCCCATACAGGTCTTTGGAAAAGTAGGAAGCAGATACTGATGGAAGACCCACACAACGCATGTCTGGGAACAAGGCCTTGGACTTGCAGATCACACAATAAGTGAAGAAACATCTCTACAAGTGACACATCTCTACAAGTGACAGCCCTTCATCGATCCACGCACCGGGATTGCACACTGCTATTCCTTTGGCCAGCCCTTGTCTCCAACAACTTGTTCCTCTCTACACCTCTGTCCTAGCAAGATGTTACCACCCCTTAGTGCTTCCAAAGTAACTGTTACATTTTGCTTTTAAACAGAACTTTTTCCCACTAAGAAAAGAAGAAAATATCTCGGAGATTCTGACAGATCTGAAGGAGCCAATTAAAACTAGATGCCATTTATACATTGCCCAGCAGATCTTGGGGAGACTTTTGAAACAACAAGCATGGGCCTCATAAATGTAGGAGAATAAACATTCGTTTACAGGATTTCATTTCAGAGAAAAGTAAAAATTTATGGTCTGCCAGACTGAAAAAAACCCTTTTAACCTCTCCCTTCTCTAATTTCTAAAGGGAAACAAGGATTGCTTTGAATTGGATAAGTCTTTCACTTCAGATCTTCTTAGAACTAGGTGCAAGACCTTTAGTTGCATTACTACAAACCTCTGACACATGTTTACAGTTGAACTTATGCTGAATAATTTGCTGAGTTAAGCTTTAATTAGGTACATGAGGTCTAATTTCATCAGCAGAGGAAAGACATGGACCTGTTGGAGTGAGTCCAGAGGAGGCCACAAAGGTAACTGAGGTGCTGGAGCACCTTTCTAGGAGGACAGGCTGAGAGGTTTTGAGTTGTTCAACCTGGAGTCAAGAACTCTCCGGGGAGGCCTTGAAGTAGCCTTCCAGTACTTATAAGAAAGATGGGCACAATCCTTTAGCAGGGCCTCTTGTGATAGGACAAGAGATAATGGTTTTAAACTGAAAGAGGATGGATTTATACTAGATATGAAGAAGAAATTTTTTACAGTAAGGGTGGCGAAGCACTGGACCAGGTTGCCTAGAGATGCCCCATCCCTGGGAGTGTTCAAAGTCTGGCTGGACAGAGCTCTGGCCAACCTGATCTAGTTGAAGATGTCCCTGCTCACTGCAGGGGGAGTTGGATTAGATGATCTTTAAAGGTCCCTTCCAACCCAAACTCTTCTATGAATCTATGATCCAGGACCAGGGGGGCACTGTAAGGCACACTAGGGAACAGAGAGCTTGCTTGACCATTGTGCTTCCCTGCAGCTTCTACTTTCTCTTGAGTGGGGCTCCCACCATACGTGCAGAGTCACTAAAATGACCTTACTGATCCTCAAGAGCAACATTGCTCAATCTGCACAACATCAGATCTGAAGCCAGAGGCAAGCTTTGTTCTTCTTGCTCATGTTGTACAGCATATCCTCAAACTACTAAAAAGTAACATAATTTATATCACCGAGGAAAGACATCGGGGTAGGGATAACACTTCGTTTTAAATAGGGTCCAGTCTGTAATCCTCTCATTGTTTTTATATATGTTAGATGTGAGAGATAAAAAATGATGTATGGATTCTGAGCAAGTAAAAAATGTGTTCCAGACATATCACCTTTATTGCTGAGCCTTTTTAATTACATTGGAGATAAACCAGAGGTAACTCCATGGCAGCCAATGGAACCAGAACTAGGTAAATGTGATAAACGAGCCCAGGAGATACCGTCTGACTGTATTATTGTTCATGTCACTCTCAGAAACTCTCCTTTTTTTCCCAGTTGCTCATTAGGCAGATTTTTTTGTTGTTTTAATAAAAAGAGATTTCACTGATTCTTACACATTTTTGATTTTTAGTCTTCCTCTAAAGAAGTGTAGCAATGACAGACTCACAGAATCACAGAATCACAGAATCACATAATGATAGGGGTTGGAAGGTCATCTAGTCCAGCCCCACTGCCAGAGCAGGATCTAGAGTAGGTCACACAGGAACACATATGGGCGGGTTTTGAATGTTTCCAGAGAAGGACACTCCACAGCCTCTCTGTTTTGTCACCCTCACAGTGCCAAATACTGTGGGAAAAAGATCAGCAAGAGTCAGGTTTTAAGCAAATAATGATTTCAAACATGATCATTCCTCTAGTCCATCCTCTAGGAACAGAATTCTTCTCTGACGCATTTGCCATGACTTTATCTGGTCCATATTTTAAATAATTCAAGTGATTGCTATGGAACTTTAATCTGGAAACTGATTCATAGTCCAAAGAAACCCACTATACAGTTGAAATTTCCTCTTGTTTCTTCCCCACTATTACCAATTTCCCTGTTTCAAAGGAGCACAGCAGCATGGGTTTGATCCATGATGGTCTGGTAGAAAGTGCTCTGAGATGAGCAGGTGTTCTGCGAAACCTTTGGGATTCATGAGTGTTGAGGAGAAATGCACAGGTGCAGACCTGAGGTTAACATGTCAGCGGAATTTACCAGTTATTTCTGCCTGGGTGCGTCACATTGCAACTGCATTTATACAGTGAGGAGAGGTAGTGCTGCAACATGCAAGCAGAGAAAGCAACACTAATTCAGCCAGTTTTCATAAGTCAAAAGACTTGTCTCTCATCTCAGTGAGAGATAACACCCCACAGGCAGTGGATTAACATTATCACTTCTCTAACAGCGGTGCCTTCTGGCTCCAGAAGAGATCACGGCTGCATCTGCTTGGAGCTATGGAAACACGTACTTGAGGTCTATCTCTGTTTCACAGTGTTTGTGCATTTATAAGAAAACTAAAGATATGAGGAAGTTAACTATTGCTGTCATCCTTTTATGGGGTGGAGGAAACAAAGCACAGAAAACATTAACAAGTTTCCTAAAACCTGCTAAAGCCCCTCTTGGAACTAAAATATGGCCAGACTGATGGCCATACATCACTATGTAGTGATAAAGAAAGGGAGATGGGTGAGTCATTAATAGCTCCCAAGATAAGATCCATGACATGACATTAAACGCACAAAGGTTTACCTGTGTGAGAAAGGCTTTAAAAATCAGAGTGCAGTATGAAAGGGCAGAAATCACATTTAAAAATGAAAATGTCACACCGCCTTAATTGGGGCATTCTGAGTTGAAATGAAAGCTGTTTTTTTTGCTTTCGCAAGTGTAATAAACTGGATATTGAAATGAGCGCTACAAATATTGAAAGGATTTCTGCAAAGGATCAATGTCTCTTGAATCTGGAGCAGAATTACAGGTAGATAAACCAGCTTGCAGAACAATCTCCATTTTCCTGTTATGGCTGTTTGTTCATCTCCTGGCCTGCCTTCCACTAATGAGGTAGCAATCAATAGAAATTACAGCACTTGCTGACATAGAAGATTAATATTGGAAAATAGTTGTTAACCTTTGTGCTGAATGCTTCTGGCAGCATAAAACACAAGCATGACTCGCTACTGATTGTATCCGTGTAGCTGAGCAATAGCCCTTCAAACTTCACATCAGTAGCTGAGAAAGCAAATTATATCGTATAAGTGCTCAGCAATACTAATAGGTCAGTGGTGAGGCTGTCACTGCTGTCTCAGGATATCATGGAATAAAGAAATCTTAACCAAGTCCTTCTCCCTTGACTGTAAATAGCTTCTCGGATAGCAAGGAGCTATCTTCATACCTTGTCATCCCTGTCTGTGTCTGGGTTCAAGGTGTCTATGATGCTTAAGGGGTCCATCTCATTCTCAGGGAGACAGTGCCAGTTTGTGGGCACTTCCCAGCCTAGGCCAGTACAACTGGAGTCCAGTTATGACCAGGTTACTCCCGCTCCACCACTCACTTCAGTCTCTGCAGTGCTTTGATTCAGATGATATGAAGGTGGGATTTTTGGAGGGAGTCTGTCTCTCTGCCTTACCCTGTTTCCTTGTCACTCCAGCGCTACAGCCTGCAGCACACCACACAGGCTGGACGTGCTTCTCCAGCACATTTATTTCCAAACCTACATAAATATGTGGCCTTATGGGCTGTCTTCAACATGCTCTGAGAACTGAGTGCAGAAAAGTCATTGGCTGTCCAGTCATTTACCCTCAAGGGCACCATGAGAGAGGCAGCTAGAAGGCTGCAGAGACCCCTGCAATGCTCACCCAGCTCACCAGCCAGCAGGAACGGCAACATCCATCGCTCTGTCGAGGCTGGAAGCAACTGGACTCTGGGCATCCAACTAGTCAAGCAGAGTAAGTGACCCACATCATCTGTCAATCTAAATGTGCACAGCTCTCATGAAGTTTTCTATAAGGGCATTTACAGATGAACAGTCTCAATGGCTTTTAAGTGGCAGGGCTATACTACACCCTCCCACCATTTTTTCTATTTTTCCCCTTTGTGTATTTTCCCCAGGGAAAAATATCTTTTTAAAAGAAAGCAGCAGGAAATTTCCAGCTGACTCAGCTCTAGAGAAATTCCCCACAAGATCTCACTTCTTTTTGTTCTGCTCTGCATCTCAAAGGATACAGCCTGTGTGTTTGCTCAGCATCTGTGTCCCTGCAAGTTCACTGTTATGAGTGTTAATCTGTTTAATAATTCATCTCCAATCACAACAACTATTTGGCTGTTCAGATCAGATTTTTACTTTCCAAAGCCACTCCACATATTTGCTGAGTTGATCCCTTCTGTTCTTACTGTTCTGAAGAGTTTACCATTGACCAGATCGACTTTCATATGGTTTTGATCAGAGTTGTTGATATTTCAAGGGCACAATTTTCTCATCTTTTTGGATGGTACCGGGATGAAAATAAAAGATGTTACATCTAGTGATAGTTAATGATATTTCAAATCTGTTGCAATTGAGCTGGCTTGGCCTATAAATACTAAGTAGAATGTGCTCAGTGTTTGAAGACTGTTAATGGCTCCACAGAAGGATAGCAAGTAAGCTTTTGACAGCCAGGAACCTTCTGCTGTGCACTGGATAAAAACCTGGGTAGAACTGAGACCAAACACAACTTAGGTTTAGACCCACTCAAGGGCATAGTACTGGGAGGTATGGTCTTGCATGCAGAGCAAGGGAAGATGAGAACTCTCTGTCTCTCCTTATTCAGCATTATCTCACACAACAGAGAGTTTGAAGCTCAGGCTTCCTTCTGAAATAATGTTGGTTTTGCATTTGTCTGTATCACATATCAATTTATCATCATCTCTCAAGCACAAATTTCCTGCTACAGGAAGGGTAGTTTTACCATCCAGATGGGGAACCTGAGACACAGAAAGAAGCCAGAACAGAATCAAGACTTTTGAGTTTCAGTGCATCATCTGCCTAAGAAGATTGAGGGTTTAGCTCTCCTCTTAAGCCCTCAGCAGCACAGAGAGGCCAGTGAGTCAGGCAGCAAGATTTTTCAATAGCAAGGATGATGGAAACAACATTAGTTCAGTGATGTCCAGAAGCCAGAAACAAGAAGGGGTTGCCAAAACAACAAAAGATTGGACATCGTTCTCTGGCTGCCAAGTAAAAAGGGAAAAACCCCACAAAGCAACACCAACCTGAATGTTTTGTATATTATTCTTTAATGCAGGAAACATTGTGTTTAAAAACTTTCAAATGAACTCAATAAACCTAAGAAATAATGTGCTTTCTGACTATATTACTCTGCAATAGACTAATAAAATGTTATCTTGAGACACTCTTTGCCACAGTTGTGTGTTAGAGTCACCAGTATAGGATCTCTTCCATCCTCAGGCTGCTCGTTAGTGCCACGATGTTTGTGGTGAAACAGTGGTGATGGATAAATGCACAGCCAGGGTAGGGCAGGCTAGACCAGTGCTCACCTCCTCCTTGACCTTGGGCACCTCTGTTGATTTAATTATTAAACATGGTGTGGTCATTGGATGGTGTATCTGCAGATCAAGTCTGCCTCCAGAGAGGACAGTGACAAGATGCCTGTAGGTTTTTTATCCCTAGAACCTGTGTGAAGTCAGCAAAGAAGAAATAGTAATTGCAATGGCTGAGAAAATTTGTGTGTGAATGTCTTTATAAAGTAGAAATATTTCTGAAGTCCTGGTACTCTTTAAGACCCATAAAGCCCTTCCTCAACCTCATTTATTTTCCTGAATTCTGATGTTTTGCATTTTGAGTCATCCTTTTCAAGGTGGCACCTGCTATGTTTCCTACAGGACATAATTACATCTTTGCTGCAAAGATGGCTTGAAACAGCAGTTGAACTGCAAAGATAGCTAGTCCTTGAGATGCTACAGGCTGTTGAGGTCACTGGGAAATTAAGCTACTGAACATATGGTCTTGATTTTGTGAAAACACCCAGTAAAAGATACCCTGTCACATGAAGAACCCCCCTAGTACTAGAAAAAAAAGAGACCAGGGATGTCGGTTGGCTTGCATCAATTTAAGGATCTTAAGTTACAAGAGCATTTGTACCAGTATAAAAGCTGCATGAAAATGTCTTTCAAGATCAGGTTACAGATGTATATTGTGACCTGTTCTTTAATTTTTAATTATTTTTCTCCCTATGGAGGTATTAGGTTTTTAGAGACTTTACGAAGCAGGCAGCCTTTGCAAGTATAGTGTCATTCAGTGAGATTTGCCAGTTTACAAGGGATATTGAAAACTAATGCAAACACAAACCAGGAATATATTTTTCATAATTGGACTTATGATATCTGTGTATTTATGTATAGGTATAATGTATTTTTCACCTTCTGACTAGATGCTTCCTCTTCTCCTGGAGTCTTCTATCCTACAACTTTCAAAACTTGTGAACGTCAGAGTTTTCTTTTGGCTCTGAAATCTTTCATAGGCAGGAAAACATAGGCCTAATGGGTGCTCCTAATCTTCTGAAGGACGAGGAAGAAAATGAATATTTACTAGAGGTCAGTTCCACTTCCCTCTTAATTTAATCTCATAAGGGAGGGTGCCTTTTCTGGCCAGTCTACAAGAAGAGGCAGAGCAGATGGGACTCAATTCCCAGCTCAATCCCAAAGAGGATCTTTTGTTAGTCATCCGCAGATAATCTGGTTTTCCCTGGGTTTCAAGCACTGATGGGCATCTAGTGGTATTTTGTAAGTAAGTTCTTGTACTTTTTGAGTGCAACAGTGCAACAGATTTGGTGCTTTTGATGAGATCCACAGAGTTCTTGGCAGATGGTTTGTTTCTGAAAAAACATTGTTTGGGTTATGTGGCTGGGCCTCAGGGAAGGGGAGGAGTCATAAACGTTGGGTCCTGAAGTTCACCGGGATGTCTAAATCCAGAGATAGATTTTGTCACTTTTAGGTGTCTGTCTGAAGAGCGTAGAAAGTTTGCCATAGATTTTTCCCATGGGGTGAACCATTCCAGAGAGCTCGTTCATGATAAAAAAAGCAGAAAATGGAGGGGCTGAGAGAGGCAACTGCTTAAGCTGAGACTGTTGCTGTAATAAGTGAAAATGGAAGGACAGTGCCAGGAGTTTGGTGATCTTCGCTGTTAGGGAATACACAGATCACAACTGCTATTTCTTAGGGGGAATCTATTTTGTAGCTAACAGAATCAAGTCTTTAGCAGCAGTAGATTGTCATTTGGCACAGCGTACACAGCCATGTAGTTAACAGACACCGTCACTCATAGTTATGGGGTTGCAGTGGCGGTTAGGAGACCGAGTCCAGCTGGACACAGCAGTGCAAGGTCAAACTGATGCACTTGGCTCCCTGGTGGGTGCCTGGAGAATCCCTCCAAAAATGCTCTGGCACATTAGGGGTGTGCATATTCCTGGTATGGCAGCAATCATGCTCTTGGACAAAGTCTAAACCGTGCAACCCCTCACTGCTGCAGCTTGTTGCTAGCGCAGTTTCAGTAGACTCCTGTTGTATTTATCTCTTCTTGACTTCACAGCTCTGACAGTGTCTGGAGCAAGTAAGTCCCTGGAACACTTTCGAGCTCTATCATCTCAGCACACACCTTCCCTCTCTTCTTGTGTTCTGGTGGTGGCATCACCTGACCAGTGTTTCATAAGTTTTCATGAAGTCTGAATATTTTGAGGAAAAGTTGGTGAGAAAGAAACATCAACAAAATTGCCTTGAACAGTTCAGCCAGGGCCAGTCCATAAGGGAGAGCTGGAAAGGTCTTTTCCTTCGGTGTGCTGGCCTTAGACATCACACATTGGACTGGAGCATTGACTAATGAGTAGAAATGGTATAGCCTTTAAAAGAATGAGTTCTTAAAAAAACAACAAAAGAATTTTTAGCCTGCAACTAGGACTCTAACCACTCTTAGTCTTAAGTTTCACTGGTGAACTTATATGAACTTGAAATCTGCCCACAGCTCTGGCACTAATGTGTCACTTATGGGGAGCAGTAACTGACAAAAGGGATAACCTGAACAGAATCAGGACCATGTTTCTTCAGCTAAAAGTATGATTGGCACTTTTTATTATTAGTTGAAAAACTCCACAGCTTAAAAATGTGTGATAGGTAAACAGCAGTCTTTACTGCATTCCCAAGCTGAAAAAGCAGCTTGCTGGGCAATTTTTGGCAGAAAACAACGTAAACTCACTATTACACTTGCAAACTGCCTGTGAAACAGTAAAAGTGTACTCTTGTAAGAAAAACACATGTAGACTAAGCTGCACTTGATCTCTGATGAAAAATGACACTTTATATTTCAGCAGATCTTTATTTTGCTAGATTTTTTTTGCCTGTCATCTTCAATTTCTTATTTTCCAAAACATCTTGCTGACATTTTCTGAGATGATTTTCCAAGCTTCTGAAATCCCATCAGCATCTCTCACACTCTCATAGTCTACAGGGCTTGGCTTGTGTTGTATTGCTTGGCTTGCATTGTATTGCTATAATGTTGTCTTTCACGTTCTTTTACCAGTCTTGAAAATGCTGAGGTCAAACTTTGTGGTATTGTCCCTTGATGACCTCAAATAGCAAATTTGTATTCATTGTGACTATAATACATGAATAAGAGAAACCATCCAATAAAACGTGCCTGGATTTGATGTGGAAGGCAGATTTTCTTGTGTTGGAGGTGTTATGCAAATGTGAACCATTTTGCAGTACGGTCTTTAAGTCATGGGATTTTAAGGCAGAGATGGGGAATCCCATGGGTAATCTCTGCTGAGTAGATGTGGCAGGTATTTCCTCCCCCCAG
>NW_009709069.1:0-498 GCF_000703405.1 Apaloderma vittatum
TAATTGTTCATGTAGCTTAACCCTGCCAATTTCTCGTCACCCACAGATAAATATTGAAGCACCTTGAGTCTACTACAGATATGCTACTAATTATATCTGCTTGCAAACATCCTACCAGCCAAATCTCAAGAGCTAGAAGCACTTAAACTTATTTTTTTTTCCATCCTACCTTACTTGTGTTTTCCTCTCGTATTTTCTTTTTGCTCTCTGTGCAACAGCCTTTAAACTAGTTCCCACACTCTGAAGTCTGACTCCCACTTCCTGCCTCAACACAGATTCAAAGTTTTCCCCTCTTGCCTTCTCCAGCAAGTTCTCATTTAACTCAGTGTTCGAGTCAGCTCGTGACGGGCCTTGACAATTCTGAAGGAGAAGAGAAAGAAAAAGAAAGAAGAGAGGAGGGGAAGGGGGAAAGCCTTATAAAGATTAGTTTCTCTAGGGAGAACAAAAAAAAAACAAAAAAAAATCCCTCAGTCTGGAGGGAAAGTTTAATTAAAAAGA
>NW_009709070.1:0-1819 GCF_000703405.1 Apaloderma vittatum
GCCGCCCCTCCCCGTCCCACACAGGTGGGACCCCAGCGGCTGGTGGAGCTGAGAGGCTCTGGCCGCATTGCACGGCCATGAATCAGAGCCCAAACTGGAACACGCCTGCAAGAAATAAGCGTGTAGGATCTGGTATGCAGCCCTCGCTCTGTCTCACGTGGGTCAGAGCCGTTGCCTCGGTGCCTGGGAATTGCAGAGCTCTGTTGCCGGACGGGCTTTCAACAACACGACTGCGCTTGAGTGACACGATCCCAGTGGAAGGCCTCCCACAGAAACCATGACTGCAACCTTCCACTTTCACTTCGATTTTAATTGCCTTCTTCAGATCCACCCTAAATGCCACAGAGAGATCATGCCAGTGCTTTGTCCCCACTTCGCCAAATGCAAAGATATAATTAAATCCTAACTCACAAATAAGTTCTCATTTTTCTCCCATGCATGATAAATTACTTTAAGCCAAAAGCAACAACAAAAAAAACTGGCTTAATTATGGCAGACAAACCTGATCCTGCCCTGGGAACAGCCAATTCACTGAGGAAAGAATGATACTGAAGGTAAGAATATTGTCTTTAATTATCCGCTTACACTATAGGCTGTCCCAAAGTACGTCATTTCTTCCTCATGAATGCCTGTCTAAAAATAAAAGCAGAGATAAGATTCTGAACTTCACGTTCTTCCATTTCCCTTTGCATGAAACTTCATCCTTGGAAAGGGAAGGAGTTGAAATCTAGCGATGGCCCATCCAGGCACTTTATTTTGGGCATTAGGAGGGTCAAGGTGGGGCAAAACCAGCCCCTGCCTGGCCTCCTTCCTCCGCACCCCAAGAACGGCCGCGCCCCTGGGAGAAGGTTGCTCAGGTCCCAGCGCAGCCCCCGGGGCCAAGTGCCGCAGCAGCAGCCTTCGTGCCCACGGCTGGAGACAGACCAGGCAGGGACATTGCACAGAGTTCTTGGAAGGAAAGGCAGGAGGATGGGAGCAAAATTACTTGTGCTGAGCTACTGCTCCTTCCCCACCTCCCCAGGACCCTCGCTAGATGCTGCCTTGGCAGGGTGGGGACAAAGGGACAACAAAACAGACCCTGGGGAGTATTCACAGGATGCCTGCAGGTTTCAGCCCGACTATAACCTCACCCCTGCCTCCAGACACTAGTGACAAAGGAGAGCTATTCACCCTTAAGCACCGGCTCTCCCACCAGCCCCGAGACCTGCAGCCATTGCCCTGGAGACCTGCCTGTTACCACTGCAAGGCCAAGCCCCAGCCTCCAGCTTCACCCAGCCCCGGCGCAGCCTCCTGACCGGTCCCGGAGGGGCGCAGGAGCAGCCAAGGCAGGTCCATGCTGGGTTTGGGGAGCTCAGACAAGACGTTACCAGCAAGCAATCTGACATGAACCTGTGTGCAGCTACAGCTGAAAAAGTTGCGAAAGCCAGCAGGCATCTGAAATTAGCCCTTCCCTCCTGCCCAGCCTCGCAGCTCCCATTAGCTCCAGGACACTGGTACCCATCGCTGCCACACAGCACACCAGCAGCTCGGCTTTCCTCTGGGGAAACTACATGAAAAGAGAACAAACTCCTGAAGTGAAGCAGCTGCCTGCAGCCAGCCTGAGCCAGGAGCAGCCGTGTCTGTCTCCAGGGGAGGAAGCACACGGCCGGCGCGTGCCCAGCTCGGGGAACCCCTGCACGGCCACAGCGAGCCGGCACTGCTACCGCTGAGCTGTGCCTGGTGCCCAGGACTGTGACACAAGGCTGCTTCCAGGTGCCAGGGAGAGTTGGGTTCCTTTCCCCATCCCCATCCCTGCCCGAGCCCTGCGGCTGCCCCAGCC
>NW_009709070.1:2027-3000 GCF_000703405.1 Apaloderma vittatum
CAGCAGCCCCAGCCCTGCCCTCCCCCCAGCACTGCTCGCCTGTGCTTAATAATATTTTCATGACTGTTTTAGACCCGGACTCTGGGAGTCTCGGGGGATATTTGTGCATGACATCACCCTCCCCCTCCCGTAAATCAGGCACTGGGCTGTGCATAGCCATGACCCATTCATGACAGGGATAAAATCCAGATGTTCCAGCACTACGTGCAGCTGGGTCATTTCCTTTTTTGGCTAAAAACGTGAGGCTCTCGAGGCTGACTGAAAGAGGAGCCCGGGGGCCCTTTGTACAGAAACCTTTTGTGGCTAATCCCTGGAAACAGCACTGCAGAAACAAGGGTTTGTGGTGCTTCTGCTGGAGGAGGGCGGGCTGGGCTGGAAACCTCCTGGGCTGGAAACCTCCTGGGCTGGAAACCTCCTGGCCCACTCACCCTCTGAGGCCAAGCAGCAGCAAACCAGAGCCTGGCACAGGTCACAGGGCAGCAACAGCAACAAAAAACCTTACTTGAAATGCCAGAGCAGCAGCCTTTGAAGGAGCCAAGAACATGCACACAGTGAGCCAGTGCCAGTGTCCCACACGGTCCCTGCACCACGAGGAGCCACGCAGGGGGCCGCAGCGGGGTGCTGGAGGCTGGAGGCTGGGGCAGGCAAGCCCAGAGGAAGCTGTAGCAGCTGTTAGTAAATGTAAAGGAATCTGTGGAAAATAAATAGTTTCAGATGTTAGGGGAATAAAGGGCTCCCTCGCTGATAAAAAGCGAGTAATGAGCACGCACTGCTTTGGGGACGGCTGCCAGGAGGAGACCACTCTTACCCCGACTGGAGACTACAGCAGCTTCCCAACCAAACCCCCTCCGAGAGCCCACGTGTGCACACTGGGGTGTACGTCCCGCAGGGGGAAGGAAGCTCATCCGCGCAGCAGGACGCAAATCCCTATCACAGCGATGCAGACTGGCTCCCGCTGCAGCGCAGCACCCCA